>NC_056661.1:141566267-141872517 GCF_018350195.1 Panthera tigris
AAAATGAACAGATCAGGAGACTATAGATGCTGGAGAGGATGTGGAGAAACGGGAACCCTCTTGCACTGCTGGTGGGAATGCAAACTGCTGCAGCCGCTCTGGAAAACAGTGTGGAGGTTCCTCAAAAAATTAAAAACAGACCTACCCTATGACCCAGCAATAGCACTGCTAGGAATTTACCCAAGGGATACAGGAGTACTGATGCATAGGGGCACTTGTACCCCAATGTTTATAGCAGCACTCTCAACAATAGCCAAATTATGGAAAGAGCCTAAATGTCCATCAATTGATGAATGGATAAAGAAAGTGTGGTTTATATACACAATGGAGTACTACGTGGCAATGAGAAAGAATGAAATATGGCCCTTTGTAGCAACATGGATGCAACTGGAGAGTGTTATGCTAAGTGAAATAAGCCATACAGAGAAAGACAGATACCATATGGTTTCACTCTTATGTGGATCCTGAGAAACCTAACAGAAACCCATGGGGGAAGGGAAGGAAAAAAAAAAAAGAGGTTAGAGTGGAAGAGAGCCAAAGCATAAGAGACTCTTAAAAACTGAGAACAAACTGAGGGTTGATGGGGGGTGGGAGGGAGGGGAGGGTGGGTGATGGGTATTGAGGAGGGCACCTGTTGGGATGAGCACTGGGTGTTGTATGGAAACCAATTTGACAATAAACTTTATATATTGAAAATAAATAAATAAATAAATAAATAAACAAATAAATAAATAAATAAAATGTGTGCATAAATTATTTCAACCCTAAGAAACAATTTTTGTGTTTCATATTATCTACAATTGGTATACATTTATATAATGTAAATTCTCTTTATTTTCAGTATCTCATAAAGAAAATCAAAAAAACAAAAAAGTCCTGTTTACTTGCCAATAAAGTAGAAAGAGCCTTTTTAAATTACAAGACAGTCACTGCAATAGAACATCAGCGTTCATATTCTGGAGTACAGGCGGTAATGTCTTAGAAAATGTATGTAAATAAAGTAGGGATTTCAAAGTCCATGGTTGGCTGAGATTCTGTTCCTTCATGGTATGGTTTATACTAAATCTTGTTTAATGTAAGTGATTCTTAAACTCTTACCTCAGATCTGGTTTAAACAACTAGATGGGGCGTCTGGGTGGCTCAGTCGGTTAAGCGTCTGACTTCGGCTCAGGTCATGATCTCACGATCTGTCAGTTCGAGCCCCGCGTCGGGCTCTGTGCTGACAGCTCAGAGCCTGGAGCCTGTTTCAGATTCTGTGTCTCCCTCTCTCTCTCTGCCCCTCCCCTGTTCATGCTCTGTCTCTCTCTGTCTCAAAAATAAATAAACATTAAAAAAAATTTTTTTAAATAAATAAATTAAACAACTAGAATGTGCAGTAACCAATATAAAGAGAACCATTAAGAAAAAAGTGTGGCCTGTCTAAAATTATACTTCATGGGCAAGTTTTCAGCGGTTACCTTAATAATATCAATTCTTCCTACACATAAGATACTGCTATTCAAGAATTTCAGAGACCAGAACTGCATAATAATATGCACAACTCACTCCTCTTTGTAAACATTCCATTAGGATGTCTGATGATACTGTGAAACCCATTGCTATTTTCCCCCACAGTTCTATTTTCCCCCATAATATCTACACCAAAATCTTAATTTTGCAATAACAAACAAGTATTAAAGAACGGGGGTACTGAAAGCACAGTCAACAAAGCCAGTTTTACACTATTCCACATAATGAAAATTCTTATAATCATTTTTTGTATTAGTTTGCTAGGACTGTCATAACAAAGTACCATAGACTGTGTGGTTTAAACAACAAAATTTCTCGTCCTATGGTTCTGGAGGCTGGAGTCTGAAATCAAGATATTGACAGGGTTGTTTCCTTTGGAGGGCTGTGAGGGAGAATCTGTTCTAGGCCTCTTTTTGGTTTATAAGTGGTCTTTTCCCTACATCTGTTCACATTGTCTTCTGTCTATAGGTGCCTCTTTGTCTAACTTACTTCTTTTTATAAGGACATCAGTCATACAGGATTAAGGTCCACCATAACTTGACTTTAACTTGTCTACTTCCATAAAGATCCTATCTCCAAATAAGGTCGCATTTTGAGGTACTGGTTGTTAAGACTTTAACATATGAATTTTGGGTAGACACATTGAACCCATAACAGTCCTTCATATGAAAAAGACAATAATTTACTTTACCATTAAATGATTAGCTTAGTGATTAAGAGCAAAGCCTCTGGATTCAAAGTTTATGGGTATATATTCTGGCTCTAACTGGATCTTCTACTTTTTGCCAGTATATATAAGCTGTTTGTGCCTCAAATTCTTATCTATAAAATAGAGATCATGTTAATACTTTTTGGGTTGTTCATAAAATTGATTGTACACAGACAGACATGCACACACACCTGAATATGTATTTTTGGCAAATAAAGTAATTTAGAAGTTTTTGCAATTATTATTATAAATTTTGTATTAATTTTGTCTTCTCAAATAGATTAAGGGTAATGCTGTGTTTTAACCTTTGCTCTACTCTTTTGATACCTTGTTACATATAAAAGAAATAGTGCCAATATACAATTATTGTCAGGTACACAATTCTTTTTCTAAAATAACCTGGTGCACCTGGGTGGCTCAGTCTGTTCAGCGTCCGACCTCAGCCCAGGTCATGATCTCATGGTTTGTGAGTTTGAGTCCTGCTTCGCTCTGTGCTAACAGCTCAGAGCCTGGAGCCTGCTTTGGATTCTGTGTTTCCCTCTCTCTCTGCCCCTACCCAATTCATGCTCTGTTTCTGTCTCTCAAAAATAAATAAATGTTAAAAAAGTTTTTTTAAATAACCTATTCAAATAGGGCATGGTGCCAGAGGTATTCAGGAGGGTAAGATGTTCAAATTTAATCACTTAAATAGTTAAATAAAACTCATGTGTTTTCAACTACTGGTAGGGTACAAAAAAAGAAGACATTGATATAGATACAAGCTGAATAAGGCAGTATAAAGTACAAGTTTCAGAGTGTAGACTTTGAGTAAAACAAATGTTCTTTCCACCCTCTCCTGTTTGAGAGTTACTAACCTTTACTTAACCTTTTGAAGTCTTAGTTTCTCATGTATAAAGTGAAGTGAATAAAACTAAATCATTATGTGGTGGTAAGCATTAAATAAGATAACATGTAAGGCATCTAGCAAACATGCTCTCCCACTGTAAGTTCTCAGTAAGTTGTTGCTAAATATATAATCTTGGGCAAAATATGAAATTTCTGACCCTGAAGTCCCTAATATGTAAAATGAGGAATATTGAAATGTAACATCTCAGACCTTATCACACTAAAATTTCAGTTTTTTCTGTTTATAAAACAATCTCAGGCACATAGGAATCACTCAATGAAAATTGAATTTTCCTCTTTCATTCAAATAATATTACTAAATTCTACTTTTAAAAAAAAATGATAAACATGGTATTTGACATTTCACTTAGTGTAATGTCTTTAAGCCTCATCGATGTTGTAGCATATACAGAATTTCCTTCCTTTTTTACTGAATAATGTTCTATTGTGTGTGTGTATTTATATATATATGTATACATATGCATACATATGTATACATATAAATATAAATACACATATATGTATGTATATATGTATATACATATATGTATATATATGTATGTATGTATGTGTATGTATATATGTATATGTATGTATATATGTATATATAAAATACATTTGTTGTTCACTCATCCATCAGTGGACACTTGGGTTGCTTTCACCTCTTGACTATTGTGAATAATTCCGCTATGATCATGAGTGTACAAATACGTCATTTCCCTAAGAAATCAACCTTATAAATGTAAAAATTGCACTAGATCAAGACTCACGGAGTCTGAGTTTTTATTTCTACTCAGCCAACCACTAAGTATATTGTGACTGATAGCAAATCACATTTAGTACTGAGCCTCAATTTCTCCTTTTGTTATCTCGTGTTACCGAAAGGATAGATAATCAGAATAAGAAATAAAAAACTTTTTGAAAACTTAAAATATTATAAATTATCATAAAGGAAAATGCAATACATATGATGTCTTGTTTCGTTATTCATTTGATCATATTTTTATTGTTGAGCAAAATAATCATTAAGCAATGAGTTACTAAATTACACCGGGGGATGGGGAGTTAATTTTTCAAAACGTCTAATGATTCTGGTCTTTCTACAGTTAAAATTGGTTACTAGAAAATTCTAAGTTAGCTAAAGGCATGAAGCAGAACTATAGTAATCATCACAAGGTCCAAACATTGTGGCCATTCATTAAATATTTGTTGGACCACCATTAATTGGAAATACTAAATATTTGTATTGGTATAGCATGCAAGTAACTATCTTTGGAGTGCATAATTATACAACTGTTTTTGCTTTTGTAGACATAGCAGTGATGCAAAATAGTGTGATGGAAAAAGCACAAGAGTTGATGTCATAGAGATTTATTTGAATCTGCTTCTTTTCCAAAACCTGTGACATGAGCAAATGATTAATATCTTTAGTTCTCACTTATATACTAAAAGAAGAAATAATAGCATTATATTTAGAAAAAAAGGAGATATAGTATTATCAAGACTACTAATTGAAAGTAGTCACCACTTTTTTATATCTTGAAGAAAAAATTTTGTTAAGAGAGAGGGGCAATGGATATATTAATTTGGAGTATATCAGTAGACACGATGTTCTCCTATGGAGGTTTTGGTATTGCTAATAATCTAATATTGTGTTTTATTGGAAATGGTATTTAATATGAATGGCAAATGTATTTCAAATAAATGTTTAAACTAAAAAGTCCAAAACTAGTATTAGATCTTTTTCTTATTTTAAAAATGACCTTTTTGGAACCACAGAAAACCCTGAATAGCCAAAGCAGTTTTAAGAAAGAAGAATAAAGCTGAAACCTAATGCTTCCCGATTTCATACTATATTATTATAAATGTAAACAAAACTGTATGGTACTAGCATAAATACATACATATATCAGTGGAACAGAATACAACCCAGAAATAAGCCCACATATATATTAATTTACTACAAAGGAGCCAAGAATATACAATGGAGATAGGACAGTTTCTTCAATAAATAGTTTTTGGGGGCACCTGGGTAGCTCAATCAGTTGAGCTTCTGATTCTTGGTGTTGGCTCAGTTCATGATCCCAGGGCTGTGGGATCCAGCCCCAGGTCAGGCTTTGTGCTAAATGTGGAGCCTCTTGGGATTCTCTCTCTCTCTCTCTCTCTCTCTCTCTCTCCCTCTCTCAAGTTAAAAAAAATAGTGTTAGGAAAACTGGACAACTATATCCAAAAAAAAAGGAAAGAAGAAAGAAAGAAAGAAAGAAAGAAAGAAAGAAAGAAAGAAAGAAAGAAAGAAAGAAAGAAAGAAAGAAAAGAAAAGAAAAGAAAAGAAATTGGACCATTTGCTTTAACAGCATACACAAAAATTATCTCAAAATGGATTACAGACTTGAACATAAGCTCTGAAACAATAAAACTCTTAGAAAGTGTTTCTTATTACTTTGTCATCACCATGCTCATGTTTTTCTCTAGCTATTTAAATATATGTAGTGTGTTGATGATAATTATTTTAAATGTCCTATTCTAACTCTATTAAATCTATAATTTTTATTTGTTTTTCCCTCCAAATCATGAATTATATTTTCCTGTGCATTTCCATGCACAATGTGAGAGAGAGAAACTCTTTTTTAGTACAAACTGTTTTTATTTATTTATTTTTATATTAAATATAATTTATTGTCAAGAGAAACTCTCAAGGTGACCCTCATGATCACCACCTACAAATGTTCATTCTTTTGTGTGATCTTGTCCCTGTGAGTGTGGACGGGTAATGTGGTTTCTTGCTTCTAACCAGTAGAATACAGCAAAAGTAACAGGATGTGCATTATTATTTGTATGTAATTATGTTACATAAGATTGTAACTCTTTTGTCAACATAAAAAATTTTCTAAAAAGAGGGTGCTTGGGTGGCTCAGTTGGTTAAGCATCTGACTTCAGCTGAGGTCATGAGCTCACAGTTCATGAGTTCAAGCTCCACGTCAGGCTCTGTACTGATAGCTCAGAGCCTGGAGCCTGCTTTGGATTCTGTGTCTCCCTCTCTCTCTGCCTCTCCCTCACTTTCACTCTCTCTCAAAAATAAATAAATTAAAAAAATTTTTTTGAAGATTGTAAATCTTTTGTTGAGTTCTCTCTCTCTCTCTCACTCATTATCTCTCTCCTTCCCTCCTTCCCTCCCTTTCCCTTTCTATCTCTTTGTGTGTGTGTGTGTGTGTGTGTGTGTGTGTACAGGCACATGCATCTGCCTCTTTGTATTTGTAAGGAAGCATGCAGCCGTGCTAGGAAACCCAGCATAGTAAGAAACTACAGCCAAGCCATCAGTACACAGCTGCGAGGAACTGAATGTTGCCAGCCACCACTTAAGTGTGGACATGACTTCTCCATTTGAGCCCAGATGAGAAACTAGCCCTCACTGACACCTTGACTGCAACCCTGTGGGGGACCCAGATTAGTCAAATCTGGACTTCTGACTCAGAGAAACAGTGAGAAAATAAATGTGTTTTAAATAAGTATATTACCACTAAGTTTGTGGTAATATGTTATGCAGCAGTAGATAATTAATATAGATTTTGGAGTTGATTTGGTGGGAGGCAACAACCATACATGTTGTTAGTGATCTATTGCCTCACTCTGTTGATGTAAAGCAGCAGCTGAGTTTTCAGTTACTTTCCCCTCCCTCTGGATATTCCTTCAGTTTTTCTGGTTCCTGGCCCAGTATGTGTGCTTTCAGCTCTGGGGATGAATGGTCCTGGTCTATGCAAAATGTGCTTGTGCTTGTCACCAAGGTCAGAAGCAACAAGAATGGGCACAAGTGTCATTCTTACCTCATGGGATCCCAGCTGGTGCTCTCAAGTTCCTGGACAACTTGTGAGCTTCTCTTTCTGACTGCTGCTTATGGAATTTTGGGCTCCAGCATTATATATAGAGACAAACTTGCAGAAACTGTGTAGCCAGATCCCAAAATTGTATAATCTAATCCCCTGTAAAATATATGTTTATTACATATATTAATATATTAATAAATGTTTATATATTATATAATGATATATATGTATATTCTAGGTTATATGATAATACATATCATGCAGCTTGACTTCCTAGTGTCTCTACTCCGCTGGTGGAACACTGACTCTGACTGAGACACCTGATAATTGATGATTCAGTGCTAAACATTTTGCGTCTTACACTTGGATGATGGATTTTGTTGTATTCCTTTAAATAGTGTTGAATTTTTACCTGGAATGGATTAAGTTATTTAGATCAGTTGAATCCTTTCAAGGCTTGCTTTAATATTTATTAGAATGAATACAGAGCAGCTATGACTTTGGACATAATTAAGACCCATTATTAATTCGATATCCATGCACATTCTCTGGGTTAGGAGGTCTTTCTGTTGTAGCTGATGAGAAGATAAGTTCTTCTCAACCCTGTGTGAGCTCCTGGAATTGATAAGCCTACTACTTCAAATGATTCTCTCCATGTGTTTATGTAATTTCCTTTTGTGTATGCTCACATCAGTACTCAGCTAAAACTTGAGCAGACCTTTCTGTGTAGCTCCCTTTTTTCTAGTATTCTTCCCCTCCCAAATTATAGCTGTACTAGCCTACATGAATTCTGGTACTTATTCATTGACAGAATGAGATTTCTGGATTCCGTCTACATTTGCCTGCATGCACAAGGCTCACCCCCGCTGTTTCTCTTGACTCAGAGATCACAGACTTCTCTTATCTGTTGTCACACATGTGAAAATCATTATTTCATACATGCTGTTCACTTTTCTAGTGAAACGTCAGACAATCCAATCCCTGTTACTCCATCACAGTTGGAAGCAAAAGTCTTACCACTGAATCTGTTATGCGTTTCCTCTTTTCTTTTCCTCTTATGTACCACCATTTATTATTACAGGTAATTAACTCCTTGTGATGATAATTGTGCTGCCTAACCTATTCATATTTACAGCAGATAGGGTAAACAGATAAAGACTCCTCATAATTTTCTTTTTTGTCCAGTGTGAAATCCTGAAATAGAAAGCACTTCCTATGACTGTCTACATATTTGTAATTGACTGTCACAAACTGACATAAGCCAGTTTTTCATTAGGTAAATGACAGGTTCTTTTGGTAAATAAAGCTTTTGATGATTGGATGCAGGTGGGGTCTGAAAGTACTCATCTCTGAATGCTGCTAGTTGGTTGTGCATCACAATGAAAGGAAGTGCATATTTTGCAATTCTGCCAAGAGAGCAGGGAAATACAGTTTTGCACCTTGTCTGCAATTCAAGATGATCTCTCTCTTCCTTTCTTTGACCTCAGAATCACAGAGTAGCACCTCAAATGATATGACAATGTTTGTATACTAGGGACAGCATTGTAGTTGAACTGGATGACATACTCTTCTATGAAGTGGAGACATTAGGGACCAATCCGGTCTGGACACAGAAGCTTAAATAATAGAATGTTTGGTTTCAGTTACATTATGACTAATTTAAATCACACTAATTTCACCAACCAGAAGCTACTTTTATCATTTTTCATGATAAATTTATGCAAGACTATACTGTTAATACAAATTTGAGTCAAATTGTTTACTCGAATACACAGCTTTTAAGTACTCATACTGAGTTGTTTGCAAATAAATCACCATCATTAAAATATATCATTGCCCTATCACAAAGTAAAAAAATATAGTGATATTCTAGGGTGCCCAGCAGACTGAGTTGGTGGAGCATGCAACTCTTGATCTCGGGGTTGTGAGTTCAAGCCCCACTATGGATGTAAAGTTTACTTTAAAAAATTTTTTTTAAGAAAAATATTAGTGATATTTTTACATTACATGAATTTTATCACTCAAAATATTTTTTCAGTAAAATTATTTACTGAACTGAAATGTATGGATTTGGCATTCTGACTTATTTTCTTTCTCTGTGATTTTTCAAAAATTAAAAAATTAGCTGTGCATGTTCCTTCTTGGAATGATTTATGTAAATATATTTTTGCTAAATTTTATTTATTTTTATTTTACTTATATTTGGGAATTAAGATTTTGTAATTTGTATTTACTTTGCTGTCCTATCCTGGGAATTAGTGATGAACTGTGTATTTACATGTGTCTGATATTAGCTTTCCCCATTGTACTCTTGAGGGAAGTCTAAAATGCCAAGTTTCTAAAAGAATTTTCTATTATTTTTTGTCATTCATCACAATGATATTCTTAACCAGAAACTTGCACAGACTACATAAGAAGTGCTATAGGTTGAATGTTTATTTCCCCCCAAAATTCATATGTTGAAATCTTAACAGCCAATGTGATGGTATTAGGAGGTGGAATCCTGATTTCCTGTATTATTTCTACCCTGGCCTATCCTTTGCAAAATTCTAATTTGTTCCAACTTTAGAGGGGTGATTGACAGATGAACATTGTATGTATTTAAGGTGTAAAAAAGAATTGTCACGCCTCTTCCTCTCTCCTCTCCTCTTTAGTTCTCCATTTCGTGTAGGTTGGTTCACTTGAAGCTGTTCCACAGGTCTCTGAGTCTCTGTGGATCTTTCCCATTCTTTTTTCTCTAAAGCTTGGAAACTGCTTTGGCAGTAAGCTGAGGCACATGTGAGGTTCACTTCTTTTGTTCTTTTTCCTTCCAGAATTCACTACCCTTTTCCCAATGACAGAAGACTATCATTTCATCATTTCACATATGTCATTTCATTTTCTATATGTGGATAGTGAGAGGATAGTTTTTATAGCAGTTAGTAATACTTAGGCCCATTTTTTTATTATGTGAATATTCTATATTTATATCCGGGTTTATGCATTCCAAAACAAGGTAACTACATTATTTCAACTATGAATAAAAAACTATATGTTAGGTTCTAGCGGTTCCTAGAAATTTGGAAAAGAACATCTGCATTTAAAACAAATACATAATGTAACATTCATAGAAATAAGGATTTTATATGTAATTTTAGTGAATTTTTAACTTCCTTATGGAAAATTAAAGGTATGAATATTATAAAAAGGCAAAATTGGTACCTGTGCAATAGGCCGATTCAAATTTCATTTTAGTACTTCAGATGTAAAATACACATAAAGAATAACTGATGCAGATAATATGTTTTTTTTCTAATGATTTGTGATCCTGTGGCTTCATTGATTTTCCTACCATCTGATGTTAACTACTCACTAACATAACCCACCTACCATAATAATGTTGGTAATAATTATATCCCACTGGCTTCTCTTATAATGCTTTCATATAGCTAGTATTTTATTGTTATTTCTTGCTGAGTTCTTTCTAACACTTTAAATTCCCCACTGCCTTTATTTAAAGTTACTGAAGCATATAAACAAAAATACACTTTCTTTGAAAAATAGCTTTTTGAGGCTAGTAGAAATTCCAAATGTCTCACTCATTTTTTGGAAGAAAACTTAAAGTAACTCAATATTATTAGCAAAAATCTAACAAAAGACTTGTTCATAGTTTGAAGGACTTACATTGTGGATAAAATATTGTTATCTGGAGCACAATAGAATAGCTTAGGATATTTGCACAACAATAAAACAATTACTGAATTTAAATCTAACTTTGGTGATTTATATACTTATGTTCTTCTTAAAACAAAATATTGTCTGTAAGGAAGCACAAATCACAGAAGGCCTTAAGTCCTTTTGAAGATATTCCTTTGAAAAGAAAGGATAACTTACAGTAGAATTATATTTAAGAACCAGAGAGCTTTGTTCTTAAGAGATATTTGGTGATACTGGAAAATTTCCAGTGACAACTGGAAAATTAGCAGACATATATAATAATTACATTTATCCCTAAAATGTGATATTTGAACAATAGTAATATTTAAGTATTCTACTTTTTATAACAGTTTCATTGAGATACAATTCACATAACATAGCTTGCCTTTTTAAAGTATACAGTTCTGTGTTCTTTAGTATAATCACAAAGTTGTGCATCATCACCACCATCTAAATTTAGAATAATCACCCCAAAGAGAAATCCCATACCCATTAGCAGTCACCCTTCATGTCCTCCTCCCCCATTGCCACTGGAAATGATTCATCTTTCTATGGATTTTCCTATTTTGGTCGTTTCATACAAATGGAATCATACAGTATGGTCTATTGTGTCTGGATTCTTACTTCCAATCCATCCCAGTATCACAGAACTACCTCCAAAGTACTCCTCCAGTATATTCATGTGTCTCTAAATACTACTATTGGAAATCTATTTCAAGCCATCACAATTTGTTATATAATTTGCTATATCCATCTACTATATTTATATTATCTTTGTTTATAGTCAGTCTGAAATACTTCTCAGTAAGCTCAGTGAGAGAGAGTAGGGGGGGAGAGAAAGAGAAGAAACAGAGAGAACATGAATGCTTGTTTTGTTTTTTAATTTACCTTCATCAGGAGTTACATTGACCTACTCATTAGAGGTGATAAAAACATGTTTTGAATACGTATATGAGTGAATGAATGAATGAATGGTTGCATGCATGACTGGAAGGTTATAACTAGGCTTGCTGTCCTGTAGTCTGTTCCCATAGTGATTTTTTTCAATACCATTGATTATATTCTGTATGCATAAGTGACTTTTCTAAATGTAAATCTAGCCATATCACTCTCAGGCTTAAAATCATTTACTCCATGGCCTTAAGTATGAAGTTCATATCATATGGGTTTTAAGAACATCTGCTGCATCAGTTTTACCAGGCTTCCACATAACCAGTATTTAGCTTACACTCAATCCTTACATTTTTGTCCTTCTCTGAAAACACCATTTTATTGATCTCTCTGCCTTTATGTAGAATACTCCTAGAGCACTTTAGACATTCACTTCCTAAAGGAAGTTGAACACATTGCTTACCTCTATCACAAAGTGAAGCTCCTGAGTTCAATTATGATTTTTGGTTCAATATTTTCTGACTCGGCTTCCCTTTAGGTGACCCTTTCCAGGTAACAGTAGAAGCTTTGTATCCACAGGGTCTTTTAGACTCTCCTGCACTAAATAGACAAGTAATATATTCTACTGAATTAAAAAAAAATTAATGAGCTAGGACACACACAAAAAATTGTGCTGGTGTATTGTGGCATTTGCACAAGGGTTAGTTTGGCCTAGATATCATTAAATTAAAGGCCCTTCTCTTCCCTCCCCTTCTCTCCCCTTCTCTTCCCTTCCCTTCTTCTTCAGGTATCTAGGCAATTGAATTTTAGACTTAGAGTAAGAGAGCTAATGAATGAGACCTGGGGAAGTCGGGAATTGATATTTCTGCCTTGATATATATTGACAAATAAAAATTATGGGAATTTCCAACAAAGTTTGGGGAAAACATGGCTACAAAGTTTTCTAAGAAATTGGTACTCATATTTTTTAATATGCATATCTTACTCAAAAAGCAACACTGGAAACTTGAGATACATATTCAAACTTAGTATCCCTATTTTATAGTCACGGAAGTTGAGGCTCTGAGATGTTAATTGTTCAATTTCATATAGATGAAAGGAGAAAATATCAGAGTGGCCAAATTCTTCTATATTCTTTTAGACCCAGAATAATGGGACAGCCACTATCTTGAATTTTGATGGTCTCTATAACACAAAGAAAAGTGAGATGTCTGGAGACTCTTACACCAACAAGTAAAAGTGTTCCCTGGGAAGAATTATTGTTGCTTCCATTAACAACTCATTGACTGGAATAAACACATGGCCATGTTTAGAAGTATGTATGTTTATAATTGTTATTCTTTCCTGAAGATTTGACTCTTTTATCATGGTAAAATCTCCTTCATCTTTCCTAGTAACAATTCTTTCATAAATTTTATGTTATCAGTAAAGTCTGATATTAATATAGTCATGCCAGCCCTCTTTTTGATTACTATTTGCCTGGTATATCTTTGTCCTTCTTATTACTCTCAATCTGTATGCCTTTGTATATAAAGTTTGTCTCTGGAAGACAGCATAGTTGTATAATGGGGTTTTCTTTAATCATTCTGCCAATCTCCAGCCTATACTTGGAGTGTTTACTCTATTTACACTTAATTACTAAAAAAGCAGTTTCATGTCATATATTTGCTATGTGTTTTCTACATGCTATCATCAGTTTTGTTCCTTTATTTTTCCAAAAGTAACTTCTTTTGTGTTAGGTAGATGTTTAATAGTATATCTGTGTGATAAAGAATTACCTTTATTCAAAGAGTGGTCTGGCCTTTGCCCTATTCCTGGGACATAATATATAAGCCCTTGGTATATTTTGCCTGATGGGCTTCTTTGGTTGTATGAGGTCTTTGAGCCACAGCAGATAGTAACAATGTGATTTATTGTATTTTGGGTCATAAAGTATATGTGTGATCTCTGGAGGGGCTGAAGGGTAAGAGGGACTAGATGGTAAGATCAGCAACACATGTGGTCAGCCATAGCTACATTAGAATGCACCAATAAAAACTCTGGGCACCTAGACTCCAGTGATCTTCCCTGGGTAACAATGATCAATGCATATTAACACACACTGTTACCAGGAGGAGTCAACACTCTCCATTACTCTACTGGGAGAGGACAACTGGAAGTTCCACATTTGTAACTGCCCTGGACTCTGCCCAATGTTCTCTTTCATTGGCTTTTTTTTTCCCTGGACTCTGCCCGATGTTCTCTTTCATTGGCTTTTTTTTTAAATTTATGTCCAAGTTAGTTAGCTTATAGTGCAACAATGATTTCAGGAGTAGATTTCTTAATGCCCCTTACCCATTTAGCCCATCCCCCCTCCCACAACCCCATCCAGTAACCCTCTGTTCACCATATTTAAGAGTCTCTTATGTTTTGTCCCCCTCCCTGTCTTTATATTATTTTTGCTTCCCTTCTCTTATGTTCATCTGTTTTGTATCTTAAAGTCCTCATATGAGTGAAGTCATATCATATTTGTCTTTCTCTGACTAATTTCATTTAGCATAATACCCTCTAGTTCCATCCACATAGTTGCAAATGGCAAGATTTCATTCTTTTTGATTGCCAAGTAATACTCCATTGTGTGTGTGTATATATATATATATATATATATATATATATATATATATATCTCCATCCTCTTTATCCATTCATCCATCAGTGGATATCTGGGCTCTTTCCATACTTTGGCTATTGTTGATAGTGCTGCTATAAACATTGTGGTGCATGTGCTGCTTCGAAACAGCACACCTGTATACCTTGGATAAATACCTAGTAGTGCAATTGCTGGGTCATAGGGTAGTTCTATTTTTAATTTTTTGAGAAACCTCCATACTGTTTTCCAGAGTGGCTGCACCAGCTTGCATTCCCACCAGCCGTGCAAAAGAGATCCTCTTTCTCTGCATCCACACCAACATCTGTCGTTGCCTCAGTTGTTAATGGTAGCCATTCTGACAGGTATGTTAGCCATTAATTGTGGTTTTGATTTGTATTTCTCTGATGGTGAATGATGTTGAGCATTTTTTCATTGTCAGTTGGCCATATGGATGTTTTCTTTGGAGAAGTGTCTATTTGTGTCTTTTGCCCATTTCTTTACTAGATTATTTGTTTTTTGGGTGTTGAGTTTGATAAGTTCTTCATAGATTTTGGATATTAACCCTTTATCTGATATGTTGTTTGTAAATATCTTCTCCCATTCCGTCAGTTGCCTTTTAGTTCTGCTGGTTGTTGCCTTCGCTGTGCAGAAGCTTTTTATTTTGATAAGGTCCCAATAGTTCATTTTTGTTTTTGTTTCCCTTTCCTCTGGAGACATGTTGAGTAAGAAGTTGCTGCAGCCAAGGTCAAAGAGGTTTTTGCCTGCTTTCTCCTTGAGGATTTGGATGGCTTTCCGTCTTACGTTTAGGTCTTTCATCCATTTTGAGTTTATATTTGTGTATGATGTAATAAAGTGGTCCAGGTTCATTTTTCTGCATGTTGCTGTCTAGTTTTCCCAGCATCACTTGCTGAAGAAACTGCTTTTATTCCATTGGATATTCTTTCCTGCTTTGTCAAAGATAGTTGATCATATGCTGTGGGTCCATTTCTGGGTTCTCTGTTCTGTTCCATTGATCTGAATGTTTGTTTTTGTGCCAGTACCATACTGTCTTGATGATTACAGATTTGTAATACAGCTTGAAGTCCGTCCTTGGTTAATTTTAATCGATATCTGTTCATTATAACAAACTGTAACTGTGAGTATAATAGCATCAGTGAGTTCTGTGAGTCCTTCTAGTTTAATGATGGACTCTGAGAGTAGTCTTGTGAATCCCTGAATTTGCAATTGATGTCAGAGTGAGGCTGGTCTTGTGGACTGCTTTCTGACTTTACAATACCATTTACAATTTTTGTTGTTTTCCTCTTAAAGCAATCTAGTTTGAATTAATGTCAACTTACTTTCAATAGTATAAACTGTTTTGCTGTAATATAGCTCTGCTCCACCCTTTTATGCTATTATTGTCACGCAACTTACATCTTTATACATTATGAAGCCATTAACTCAGTTTTGTATTTATAGCTTTATATAATTGTCTTTATATCAGAGGAAAAGAGAATTACAAACAAAATGTTCATACTCTTTTTAATAACTACTTGTGTAGTTTCCTTCACCAATGCTCTTTTGGTATAGATTTGAATTATGGTTTACTGTTCTTTTTAAAATTTTTTTTAAAAAAATTTATTTGAGAGAGAGAACATGAATGGAGGAGGGGCAGAGAGAGGCAGATAAAAGGAGTGAGAAAATCTGAAGCAGGCTCCACGTTCAGCATGGAGCACATTGTGGGGCTTGATCTCACAACTATGAGATCATGACTTGAACTGAAATCAAGAGTTGGATGCTTAACTGACTAAGCCACACAGGTGCCCCCCCCTTTTTTAAATTCATACTAAGGGACTCTCTTTATTACCTATTATAGAAAATTTCTGGTAGTGACAGTTTCTCTCATTTATTGTTGAACTGTAAATAGTTTAATTTCTCCTTCACATTTGAAAAATAGTATTGCCAGATATAGAATTCTTGGTTTACAGTCTGGTTTACAGTCTTCAACACTTTCACTATGCCATCCAACTACTTTAGGTCTCCATAAGTTCTGAAAAAAGTTCAACTGTTAATCTTATTAAAGATCCCTTATACATAACAAGTCACTTTCTCCTGCTTCTTTGGAGATTCTGTGTCTATAGTTTTTGGCAGTTCAACTCTGATGTGATTAGGTATATAATTCTTTGAGTTTATCCCAGCTGGAGTCTGTTAAGATTTGTGAATTTGCAGATTAATTATATTCGCTAAATTTGAAACTTTCTTGGCTATAATTTTTTCAAATAAATTTTCTGCTTCTTTCTCTTCTCTCTTTTGAGACTTTCATTGTACATGTTGGCATGCATGATGGTGTCCCTTACATTTCTGACATTCTGTTTATTTGCCTTTATCTTTTTTTTACTTTTGTGTTCAACTGGATAATTTCAATTTATCTTCATGTTAGCTGATTCTTTCTACTGCCAATTCAAATCTGCTGAAGAGTTCCTCTAATGAATCCTTCATTTCAGTTATTATACTTTCAACTCCAAAAATTCTATATTATTCTTTCTTTTAGTTTTATATCTTTATTGCTATTTGTTACTTGTTGAGACACTCTTCTCCTACTCTTTTAACTTTCTAGATATGTTTTCTTGTTATTTGTACACATTATTAGTAGTTCATTTAAAATCTATCTTTAATGGTGCCTACGTGGCTCATTTGATTAAGCATCTGACTCTTGATTTCAGCTCAGGTCATGATCTCACAGTTGGTGGGATTGAGCCCTGCATTGGGCTCTGTGCTGACAGTGCAGAGCCTGGATGGTCTTCTCTCTCTCTGTGTCTTTCTCCCTCTCCCCCATTAATATTTTCTCTCTCTTTCTCTTTCTCTCTCTCTCAAAATAATTAAATAAACATTAAAAAAGCAAATAAAAATAAACTCTTTCTTTAATAAGTTCTACATCTAGACTTCCACAGAAACTGTTTTCTTTTTTCCTTTCTTTTTCTTTTTTTTTTTTGTTTGTGTGTAGGTCATAATTTCCTGTTTTCTTATGTGCCTCATGATTTTTTGTTGAAAACTGGACATTTTAAATAATAAAATATGGTATCCCTGGAAATCAGATTTTACTTAATTTGTTTGGGTTTGTAGTTGTTGCTAGTTGTTGTCATTATAGTGGTTGTTGATGATTATTCTTTGTTTAGCACTTTTCCTGGACTAATTCTTTATAGCTTGTATTCTTTGTCAAGTGTAGCCACTAAAGTCTCTGCTTCATTAGCTCCATGGTCAGATGATTAGACAGAGATATCCTTAAATACTTTGAACCAGTCTTTGCCTGGGGAGTGATTTTAATGCTCCATTCAGAAGTTTGTAATTCTAACTTAGACTTCACTTAACTCTTGCACAGCCCCTGAAGTCAGCCATGGGTGAGAATTTAGACCTTCTCAAGTCTTTGCTGTACACGGTATTGCACCCATCAGTGACCCTTCTATCCCTAAGAATGCATCAGATCTTTGCCAAGATATCCATGTAAATCTCTTCCTCAGTTAGACGTTTTAAACTTTGGTCAGACTTTTGTTATCCTCAACTTAAAACACCATGTCCATCAGCAGTGATGTTAAATCACTGCTGCTAATTGTTATCAATAAATGTCCTAAAGATGGGCTATTTACAGGGTCATTTCTGAATCAGATGAAGTAAAAACAAATTCTGATAATGAAACTTGTTAAGAAACTTCCAGACACATCATAGTGACCATTCTGTCCAAACCACTTTGTTATTTGTGGTGACTGCTAGGTTTCTGATTTTTCATAGCTGCCTTCCTTGTAAGGCTATTGGTTTTCAAGGCTACCACAGAGATAAGAAGAAAAGTATGAGAATAGGATAAGTGAAAACATCACAAAGCTCATTTTTCTTACCAAGATCAACCATTTTTCTGGAATAAACTCTCCTTGGAGTGTTATAAGCTTTTGGTTTATTTCCAAAGTTCTGAAAAATGTTGATTTTGACAACTGTTGCCAGTGTTATTGTATTTATGGAGGGATGCACTTTCAGAGGGCCTATCTCCATCATTCTGAGAGTGCTTTCCTCCAGAGCAAACTATTTTTAATTGAATAATTTTGCATATAAAACAATTTGATTCAAATATGAAACGTGAGATTTACATCAAATACTATGATGCAGAGTGGGAAAAATTAAAACAGGAAAAACAAGAGAACAGTCAGAATCTGATGGCTCATTTTAATGTTTATCACCAATTTCAAAATGAATGAGTAAATGAGTGTGTGTGTGTGTGTGTGTGTGTGTGTGTGTGTGTGTGTGTGTGTGTATTTGATTCACCAGGCTTTGGACCTGTGTGAAACAGGTTCTGAAGGAAAGTAAAATTAATATCTTCTATGATTTCATTATCCTGAACCTTTCAGAGGTTAATGCGATATGTTTTATAAGAAACCATTTTGGTCATATTTATATTGACCCATATAATATCTGCTAGTCTAATGGAAACACACAACACAGGTTGTCCTGTAATTTACCAACAGCTAGCAAGGCAGTAGAATTTCAATTAGTCAGTGACAGTCAATTGCAACCCCAGAGGAATGAAATCAGATATTGTGCAGGATGATATCTGAAAAGTTTAATTATGAACACCATTCATTTATTTGGTTGCGGTATTATTAGTGTAGATGCTGCTTGTTGGTGAATTCTGGACATCTCCTTTTCTACCCCTGGATATTTTAGTGACCTTGCAACTCAGATTGTAATTTAAACAGCCCAGGATTCTGTTGGAAGTGAGAGAGAAAAAAAAGAACAATAGGCAAAAACTGTCTTAATGCCAGCAATTTTGAGGCTCTTCAGGGAAAGAAGTCCCCTTTCATTTCCTACACAATAGCTGTGACTTTCATTTGATCACAAGTGGTATTTAATTCATCTGGTGGTTCCTGCTCTAATCCAATCTTGACTAAACTACCAAATTTATAAGGTGAGGTGGAAGGGGTTAGGGGGAAACAAAACACCTGAGATCGCTATAATTTATGAATGTTTAATTTGAGAAGTCTCAAAGAGGAATTTATTTTTCTTTTTCTCAAAGGAGAGGCATAGTTAATTATGGTGACTTTGATGTTTTTAAAAATAATGTGTGCTTTGCCTACATTTGATGCTATGTGCTAAATGAAGATAAATGCTACAGCTATGTATAATTATATTATGTTCTCTCTACTTGCCCCAAGTAGTTTTGATGAATTTACATTTATCATTATATTACCTTAAGATAGAAATACATATGTGAAAATGTAACCAAATAATTTAGATTTATAGAGATTGATTTTCAGTGGCTCTGCTTTGAGAATCCTAATATTTCTTTCATGTCTAAATTAAATCAGACACATTTTAGGAATGCCATGTATGCCAGCAGTGGTGGTGATAAAATCCTCAAAGTGGAAATCCAAAGCTCTTTATTTCAAAATAGGTTGTTTTATCTAATTAAAAGTAAAATGATGTTGAAATAAGTAGCATAAGACACCTGCTGGTAACAACATTTGGGAGTTTTAGCTAGCTCTACCTATATTATCATTTACCAGTTACGAGGTTGTTGCCCATGGTTTCTTCAGATCTTTTATTTGAACTTGTGATGTGACCATGTTGAACTTAAAAATATTGACCTTGCATAATAGCTTTGAAGAATAACTAACATTATTAAATGCATTACTGAAATTAACTTAGAAAATAACTAATTTTAACAAAAACCTGTAAAGCTGACTCCTTCTTCTAAGGTCCATTTAATGATATATCTTATAATTTTTTTTACAGTTACTAAATAACTGAAGTTACTAAATAACGAAGTGTGCTTTATTCATTACCTTGCTTGTGTAGTGTATAAGGGTACATTTACATTTTTGTGTGCATATATGTATTGTTAAATTTGGCATTAAGTAATTTCCCAGACATTCTATGATGATTTTTAGAGTTATGTTTATTTCTTTACTTTAATTAGTAAATAAATTAGACACATGTTTAAGAAAGTCTACAATTATTTAGTTAAAATTACCTTATAATTGAGTAGTTTAATAAGAAATTGTTAGTTCCAAACAACCATAATTAAATTTGATTTTATATATGTACATATATAATCTCAATATATATTCCTCTAAATTATCCACACATAAATTTTAGAGATTATCAAATTCCTGAAAAATTATTTAAACTTATGACAATAAATTTTGCGTATGGGATTTATGATCTAAAAACAAAAATAAACATTTACAAATATTTTTCTTTTTCTGCCAGTGGATATGCTACCTAAGTCACTTTTGTAGCATGATACAACTTTAAAGTTTCTCTATTTGTTTAAGTAACAATGAATATAATAGACATTTCTAACATTGTGTTGTACAGCAAATTTTATTTTCACCGTTAAGATACTTGATTAGGTATTATATCATACAATGTTCTCTAGAGAAACAGAATCAATAGGATATTAGTGTGTGTATATTCATAACATATATATGCTATGCATATCTATCTATTCAAAACATTGATATATAGGTATGTCTTGACTGATAGAATATATATTACATACTTTTTTTAAAAAAATTTTTAATGTTTATTTTTGACAGAGAGAGAGCATGAGTGGGGGAGGGGCAGAGAGAGAGGGAGACACAGAATCGGAAGCAGGCTCCAGGCTGCCAGCTGTCAGCACAGAGCCCGATGCGGGTCTCAAACTCACCGACCCCGAGATCATGATCTGAGCCACAGTCAGACGCTTAACCGACTGAGCCACCCAGGCGCCCCTATATTATAGACTTTTTTTTAATGTTTATTTATTTTTGAGAGAGAGAGAGACAGAGAGACAGAGCACGAGTTGGGGAGGAGCAGAGAGAGAGGGAGACACAGAATCCTAAACAGACTCTAGGCTCTGAGCTGTCAGGACAGAGCCCAATGCGGGGCTCGAACTCACAAACCGTGAGATCATGACCTGAGCTGAAGCCGGACGCTCAACCGACTGAGCCACCCAGGCGCCCCTATTATAGACTTTTTTATATGTGTGTTTTAGTATAAGTCATCCTATACATATCTATTCATCCTCTACAGATCCAAATATGGTTATAAATATAGATTGATTTTAAGGAATTACATGCATAGTGGTAGCTGATGAGTCTCAAATTTATAGGTCAGGTTTAGTAGCCTAGAAATTCAGGTAGGAATTGATGTTGCAGTCTTGTGGCAAAATTTCTTTCCTCCTGAAAATTTCAGATTTTGCTCTTGAGACTTTTAACTGGTTGGATGAGGACCACCTGTATTACTGAGGGTAATATTCTTTACTCAAAATCAACAGATTTCATTAGCACACAACCCATGTTAACCACATCAACAAACAACCTTCACTGTAATGCCTGTATTAGTGCCTGATTACATTACTGGATATTATTACAGTATGACCAAGTTGACACATAAAGCTAACTACCACGGGTACATATCTGTGAATGTAGCTAATCAAGGTCTAATTGCTTAGGTATATATATTTTTTTTCAATCTCGCTAAATTACACCCATTAGGTGCTACGTATTCTCTGCAATAAAAGCCACTAAGTGCACAGAAGAAAACACTTGTAGTTAATGAGTGGATACCTGCTTTTTCAGATATCAGAATTGCATATAAAGCATAATATCTAAAGTTTTGAATCAGGAGTTCAAAAGTCAGTTCTGCCACTTAGTAATGTAGCTTTGAACAATTTGTGTAATCTCTCTCTGAGTTCAATAAGCTTCAGCTGGAAGATAGAGTTAAGAATACGTATGACACATAATATGTCTGGCACATAGTATGTCGAGCACATCATTAGCACTCCCTAGAAAATGAGTTCTATATGGGAAGATATTTTGGTTTTTCAGTTGTATTTAAGATCAACAAAAAGATGTTTTTGTTATTTATAATTCATAATCTTTCTATTACTCAACCATCACCCCCCCACACACACACTCTGTCTTTTCCAAGTGGTGTGGATTTTAAATAATTGGAACATTTTGTTTCCTGAGCACAAACTTATTCTTGGTATAAAGAACTTTCGCATTTTTAGAGGAAATTAACTGCTGGTTTTGAAAGAGCCAGAACTAAATAAATTTACATGCAAAACAAAAGACCAAGAATAAAGTGTTTGAGGAGGCTGAAGGCTGGAGCCAAAAGGCTGGAGGCTGGGAAGGTTGAGAATCTGAAAGAAAAGGAATTAGAAGCAAGCAATTTTAGTAAAGAGAAATATTTACTATGAATTGTTAAACATTATTACCCAATATTGCCCCTCCCTCTAAAACACATTTTCAGTAAAATTCACACTTTCGACTTTGTCCTCTGGAATATATTTTATTTATAAGGAATAAAGATACTTGTTGAATTCTTTCCCAGATTTGATGCCAGGTATAATAATGGTCATAATAACAGCTGCTCCTGAAAAAGAGCCATACTCGGATTTTTATGAGAATCATTTAGTCCTGGGATGAGAAGAATAGGGTAACCAATAAAAGAAAAGAGAATGTCTAAAAATAAACTTAAGGTTATGTATACAGAAATAGTATATGTGATAGGAGGCATTTCAAATACGTGGAGGAAAGCTGGGTTTGTTCAATACTGCCTGATGAAATGGTGAACTCTTTGGGGAGGATGAAGACATTACACCAGACAATTTCTACATAGGTTATAATTGTCAATAGTTCTGAGCCATAATTATACCAGGAGATAATTCAAACACTAGAAGGGCAGGAATTTTTTTTTTTATGTCATGTTTATCGATGTTCCTCCTCATTCCTGAAAAAAACATCAGGCACATGTTTGGTATTTAGGAAATATATATTAAATGAATGAAAAACACTGTTATAAACATCTTAAAGCATGATTTTTTTAGTTTGTCAGATTCTTTATCCTAAAATAGATTCTACTGCATTAATTCTTTCTAATAGTTCCAGGTATAAAGTAAGTGGCCATTGACTGAAACCATTTCAATAGTTAGAGCCCACCTATTTACCTAGAAATAATACTTCTTACTGTCATGGTCAATACCTCTAAGTAATCCTGAGTAAGCATATGCTCTTCAGTAAAACCTAAAGAAACAGTCCAAAATTTATGGACTGCCGAGGGAATTTTTTTGTTAACCTGTGGACAATCTAGACATTTAATTAATATCATACTCCTTTCCCAGACAGCTAGTCTAACTGTTAGTGCAAACTTAATAAATGTCTTTAAAATAAAAAAGATAGTTCAGAGTGGATGCAATCTTCCAGGGTGTATTTCATGGAGGTGGCAAATTGCAGGTCTCAAAGAAAATGAGACTGTCGTTGGCAGAGAGAAGAGAGTACAGCTTTTCAACTCATGGCAGTGAAATGAGAAATGGATAATTAAGGATTGAGTTAAAGTTAGGACTTTGTGGCATCACTGGGGGCTTCAGTGGAGGAAGTAATGCTGAGCCCTCAAGGCCTGATATCACTTACCAGGAGCCTCAGGAACCCAGCTGACACTCAGGCCGCGGCAACAGCGGTTTGGCTGTCGCCACCGTGAGATGAAACAGTGTTTGGAGTGTGTTCGGAACCGGGGTGACCTCAACGCTTTGTGAGGGTTTCAGCAATGTGCTAAAAGAGTGCAGATTTACAAATGGATTAGCCTGATCAAGAAGTTCAAATGGAAAGAAATGAAAAATCGTCTCTCATGTCCAAGTTAATTTAGCATAAAAATATAATTGATAGTGAAAGTATGCAGTTAAAGCCACCAGTTAAACCTCTCCTCCATCATTAATAGCTTCCCTGCTGCAGAACTGCAATCCAAGGGAGTGTTCTTACTTACATAGGAGTTCATTGAAATGGTAGTTTGGGGCTAAAGAATATTTGTGTGTCCTCTTTAAACTAGCTTTTGTGATGTTATTGTTTGCAAATTAATTAGACGAAAGTGACTTCCTTCCTTTCTCCTCCCCACCAAAAAAAACCATTGTGAGTTGGTTTGCTTGTCTCAGCGTATATTTACCAGAGCTTCTTGTTATTAGAATCATATGGAATGTCTATGTCATTCATAAATAACTTATTTGATTTTTTTGTAAATTGTATATATTCACAATTATAAATATTATGAGTTAACTTATGGAGAATTTTGAACCTGAAGATTTTTTAAATAATATACTATGAGTAACACATAAGACCAAAACAACTAAAAGTCTTCAGGGAATCATTTATGACAATATTCCATACTGGCGAGAAGATCCTCTCCAACACACTAGAGCAAGAGAAATTGCTAGCACATTGCAACAAATAGGTCAAATAATGTCTATGTGATTTCATAAAAAATACACATATAGCTATTCGTATCATTTTAATATATGTAATATTCTAATATAAAATGCCACGTTAAAATCACTAGAATCACAAGAACATACTGAATTTCAATTTGCATTATGTTTTAGAAATAATAGATTGCCATACCTCCTTTTTATCTTTCTCAGTTTTATATACATGGTTTTTCTTTTAAATGTTTATTTATTTTTGACAGAGAGAGAGAGAGAGAGAGACAGAGCATGAGCGGGGGAGGGGCAGAGAGAGAGGGAGACACAGAATCCGAAGCAGGCTCCAGGCTCTGAGCCGTCAGCACAGAGCCTGACGCGGGGCTCGAACTCACGGACCGTGAGATCATGACCTGAGCCGAAGTCGGATGTTCAACTGACTGAGCCACCCAGGCGCTCCTATATACATGTTTTTTAAACGAAATTTCTTTGGCTATTCCTTCAAGAAGCTATAATTAATCTTTCATGTTCTCTTGGTTCTGGAGACTATCATCCTCTATGAATTTATTTTGTTGTCTCCTACTCTCACTTCGTTTTCTATTGATGAAACTGAACATTTCCCCCTAGGGCAGCATGCTTACTAGTGATTTTATTTTCACTTTATATTATCATACCAAATCCAGTATTTCAAAAGAACTGAGATAATTTGCAAAATCAAATACTTTTACTCCTAAGAAATTGTGTAGTAGCCATAGAAGTTTTGTCAAGACCACACAGAAATTGTAATGTCTATTTTAATTTTTTTGTTTTAATTATGAAAAACTTCATGAAGGTAAAAGAAGACATCATGTATGGTAATTATAAATATTAACAAAGACACAAACACCCAGTTAACCCAACAGCAAGCTTAGGATAGAACATCTCTCTAGTATTTTGAAGATTTCAGGATCCATTCTAGTATACTGTCAACCTCCCACAGATGAATATCTCTAGTTTGAATTTACTATCCAATACTTGTATATATCCCTATGATATAGTATTAGCTTTCTCTATGATTGAATTTTATATTCATGAACCCTACTATGTTTGGGTATGACATCATGTTATATTAGTGTTTATCTTGCTATTTAACAAATTTATATTTTTTATGGAAAAGTTTTTCTGACAACTTTAGCATTGATCTAAATCAATGCTAGTGTTTGGAGAAAATTTTCTCATTAGTCCACACAAACATTTGCCAAAGTATATTTGGTGGCATGGGATGGTATCCCAAGTCTTTAGTCTAAGGACATCTTGAGTTTTACAGTTTTTAATTCTTTTGAGTTATACTTTAGTTCTTTTCAAGTCATATATAAGAAAATAGTAAGTTTATTTAGAGGTGAACTGTAACCCACATTGAGGGGTAAAGGAAAGTAAGAGGTAGTGAGAAATATCTCGGCCCTAGTATGAATGAATCAGATGGCGATTCTACATTTTCTGTGATAAAATGAATTGGCTAAAATAAGTTAAATTCTGAGACTGTCAGCTATCTTAACATGAAAGTTTTTATTTTTTTATTTTATTTATTAAGATAACTGATTTTATTACAGCATTGAATTTAATTTGAATTATTAGGCATTTTAATATTTATATATTAAATATATATATATATATATATATATATATATATATTTAATGTTTATTCTTGAGATAGAGAAAGACAGCATGAGCAGGGTAGGGGCAGAGAGAGAGGGAGACACAGAATCCAAAGCAGGCTCCAGGCTCCTAGCTGTCAGCACAGAGCCTGACACCGGGCTCCAACTCACAAATCATGAGGTCATGACCTGAGCTGAAGTTGGATGCTTAACCACTGACTGAGCCATCCAGGCGCCCACTGTGTCTTAATATCTTTTGAGTGCTAGGTCCTACGGTAGGTACTGAGCAATCAAATATGAGCCTGAGCCAAAAAGTTAAAGAGTTTGTCATAAAATCTTGCGACCTAGTATTAGAGAAAGAAATTAATCAAGCAATTATGTAAATGATTTTATGTATATAAACTGTGATTGGGTTCTGAATAAAATCTGATTTGAGGTTGTGATGCAGGAATATAATGTGTATCACTGAAGATGGACATTGAGAGCAAAAAAACCATACTATCTTCTTCCACTGGTAACATAAGGTATAGAAAAGTAAAGTTAGCCTTTGATTCTAATCAGGAGTTTTCTTAGCCATCAAAACTCAAACAAAAAATACCTCAAAATATCCGTCTAGTCTCAATTATTTCTTGGGATTTAAAACCCAAATTACAAGAATATTTATTATCTAATATATTCAAAAGAAAAAGAAAAAGAAGGCAGCTCTTAAGTCCTGGTCAGAAATAAAAGGAAATTAAAAAACAACAACAACCAACTTTGTTGTTGGTTGTTGTTGTTAATTATTATGTCACTCAACACCAAATTTTTATTTAGTCTTGCACTTCTTTTTAAAAAAAATTTTTTTAATGTTTATTTATCTTTGAGAGAGACAGAATGTGAGTGGGTTAAGGGCAGAGAGAGGGGGAGACGCAGAAGCTGGAGCTGTGAGATCATGACCTGAGCGGAAGTCAGACGCTTAACCGACTGAGCCACCCAGGCGCCCCTAGTCTTGCACTTCTCATAAACTTCCATTTAACAAATTTCTGTCTAACTATACATTATGTAGTGTGAAAAATCATGTAGGAACCTGTAATTTGGAGATAATGATGATAATGAATAAATTATGTTTAGTAAGACAATACTGATTGTAGACTTGCTAGATGCAATTTCGTTGTTGTTTTTTTTTTAACGTTTTATTTATTTTTGAGACAGAGAGAGACAGAGCATGAACGGGAGGGTCAGAGAGAGAGGGAGACACAGAATCTGAAACAGGCTCCAGGCTCTGAGCAGTCAGCCCAGAGCCCGACGTGGGGCTCGAACTCACGAGCCGTGAGATCAAGACCTGAGCCGAAGTCGGACGCTTAACCGACCAAGCCACCCAGGCGCCCCAGGTTTTCTCATTTAAAAAACTTTTTTTAATGTTTATTTTTGAGAGAGAGAGAGAGAGAGAGAGAGAGAGAGAGAGAGAGAGAGCATGAATGGGGGAGGGACAGAGAGAGAGGGAGACACAGAATCTGAAACAGGCTCCAGGCTCTGAGCAGTCAGCACAGAGCCCGACGCAGGGCTCGAACTCGCAGACAGTGAGATCACCTGAGCCGAAGTCAGACGCTCAACCGACTGAGCCACCCAGGCGCCCCTAGATGCAATTTCTCAATATCAGCTGAAAGCTGGACTACAATATTTTCATAAACTGAAAACAGTTTACAGACTCCTCAGGCTATAATCAACGTTCTAGGAATTATCTTTTTGTCCCATTTTTCCGGTATTTTCTTTTCTTGCTCCATGTTAGAGAAGATCCTATAAGCATTCAACTATTAAGCCATCTCTTTCAATTACCACAGAATGATTTATACATGTACTATTTCCTTTTTTGTATTAAATGAAATCAAAGAACCATGTTGTTCTCTTGCAGATTCTAATGATAATTGGTCAGATGACTTCGGTATCAGAATGTTACATTTCATCAACTTTCAGAAGGATAACTATAAGACTTTTTTTATTTTAGCATTCCACAGTCAATTCTCAATATTCTCTATTCTAAAGCAGAAGTAAATTTAGAAAAACTCAAAGACAACCAGGATTCAGGTTTCTGAGTATTTAAAAGTACACTTTTAAATGTATACTTCTGAATATATTAAACATTGGTAACATGAAATACTACTTCTAGGATACGTCTGTCTGATTACACTGATGGTAGTCCGAACAAGAAAGATGTTTACGTATCTAATTCTTGCCCTGTAGATGAAAAAGAGAGTTTCTCTAAAGTATATGAGTTGATAATATTCTAGACATTTTAAAATAGTAACAATAACAGTAAACTAAAAAGGATAAGTGAAATCAAATGGTATTTCCTAATACCTTTCTCAGATTGCCGGCAGAAGTGTTCTCTGGGTGATAAAAAGGAAAGTATATAAACAACGGTTGGCCTTACCTGCTGTAATAAATAGGTAGTCTCTACCCACAAAAGTAAACAGAATGGACTGCAATTATACATACTAAAGGCAATACAGACCTATAACTTGAATTAATATCTGTATGAAATACTGGAACCACACGTATCAGTCACAACATAGGAAAATTTGTTTTAGTGTAAATCAATTCAAGAACCAGATGGTTCTGGGAATTCTGCATTTTTTTGAATCAGGATTTAGTTGAGAAAAAACATTTGTCAACTATCTACTATGTGAAAGATAACCAAACCAAGAACTGTAAAAAGAAAACCACAAAATTCAAATATTTTTCTACAAGCAGCCTATAATTTGGTATACATGAATAAATAAAATTTGGATTTGGGAGTTAGATATGGACAGGAAGATCAGAATACATGAATACAAATTTCCTGTTGTTCACGATTTTATTCTATGAAGTCAGGTAAAGTGTTTTTATAATGCATTATATTTATTGTCAACATATTTCTTATTTCATAAGCATTAACTGCATGTTATTTGAAAATGAAAATATATAATTAGGGAACTAAAAGAAAAATGTTATCACTGTACTATTTAATGGTAAAAAACAAAAGTTAGAGTAAAAAATACTTCCATTTTTCATTTTAAAGATAATTGTATATCATGAAACAGAAGTTCTGTTTAAGAGAGAATGAGCAGGGGTTCCTGGATGGCTCAGTTGGTTAAGCGTTCGACTTCAGGTCAGGCCATGATCTGGCGGTTTGTGAGTTCAAACCGCATCAGGCTCTGCTTCAGGTTCCTTTTCAGTCTTCCTCTCTCTGCCCCACCCCCATTCACGTTCTCTCTCTGTCTCTCTCTCTCTTAAAAATAAATAAACATTAATTTAAAAAAAAGAATGAGCAGAAAAGTGCAATATAGGCTTAATAAGCTATTCTATATATAAAAGACTGAGAACAGAGTATATAGGAAATATAAGAATAAAATGAGTGGCAAGAATTACATTGTTCACATTGGTTGTGCTGTATTCAACAAAATTATTCTTAAGAATAAATAGATGGTGAAGTGAAAATAAACAAATCAGATCAAAAGGGAATGCAGAGATGAAGGGAATTAATAAATGTAACTAGACAAAGTTTTAAATGTTTACCATTAAGTAAGTTGCTTCAGGTTTCAGCTCTGACATGTAAAGAAATTGGAAGTCATCAACTTCATCCTTACAATAATAAAAATCTGAACAGACTGAAAATCAATGACTTTCCTTGGATTTATCAGTGCACTGAGGTCACAAGGCAAACTACCATTCCAATATCTGAAGAGACAGGTGCAACTAGGGGGATGCAGCCCAGATCTGTTTAAGTGGAGCAAACTCTCCTAGAGTGTAGGGGATGTTTGAAGGATAGTTGCTGGGAATGTTTGAAGGATAATTTTGATGAATTGCTGGAGACAGTGTAGACTACCATGTGAGGGAGAAAATCCTGGAGGCCTGTTGCCTAAGGGGAATTTCCACAATTTCGTGGGTTTTTCTTCCAGGAGTCTTACTTGGTTCCCAAACTAAAGATAATAAAAACACCCCTTCAGGGTTCTGGTAGGAGACTGTGAAAGGAGAAAGTTGCCCTATACCAAGGGGTACATACCTTTTACTAACAACGAAACCATTACATGGTATAACTGTAGACTTCTCTGTGTGCATCTCTCAGCAGTCTCCTCTCGTCTGTGTGTGGCCACCCCTTCCTATTATTTTCCCTTTTTATGATTTACCTTTTACTACTATTTTAATTTATTGGGGATTCTGAAGAGATGGCAAGTAAGCATTTATGCTCATTTGCCATTTTGAACTGGAAGCCCAGTTGTTATTCTTTAAAATGTAATTATGTTGGCAGATACGCATATAGAAACTTGTCAAAACTTATAAAATTATATACTTGAAGTAGGTGCACTTTGTAGTATATAAGTTACATTTCAATAAATTTTATTAAAATAATCAGGTAACAATAGGCTTAGTAAGATGATTATTATTAGGCTTTTATGATAATCAGTTCACCAATATGAATAAATTGGTTTGGAAATAAGTCTGATAAAATAATCACCTTTATCTAACTTCTCCAAAAGACCGGAGTGTTGCGTAAAAAAGATCTCTCTCCTTCTCTTTCAGATTTAATAAAGAATTTTCTCTTTGAGGTCTGCACAAGAATGATAACTGATCCCTTAGATTATGCATGGTCACTCATCTATCACAGAACTCAACATTGTAAGGCTCTGCCAGTGTGACTCAGTAAGGAATCAGTAAAAGAAATAAACCAGTTTGCTGTATTAAAGAAACATAATCCAACATGCAATGCTTTGACTTCAAATAGGTAATTTTGCATTGCCTGTGAAGAGGAATTCTTTATTAAATTAAAACTTTCCACAGCCTATCAATAGAAAAAGTATTTATCCCTCAAAATATATCATTCTTTCACAAAAATTATAAAATCTTTCCCGAGTTTATTTTATAACAGAAACGCCTTCCTGTTTCACTTGATATCAGAATCCTCTTTTTTAATACACAGCACGTTCAATATTGTTTGATTGGAATTGATGCTTTCATCCACAAGGGAATGTACATGACTTAGACTTGGCCAGTTATAATACAGCATCTTAATAGCTACCTTTGCCACCAATTTGAAGATACCGGATTGAAAAGCAGAGAAAAAGATGGGAAAACAGAATGATTTCTTACCCTATCATTTGCACTCCTCAATCATGACTGCCTGAAAGCCCCCAGAACTTCCCAGTTAAATGATTAATACATCTTTACCTCTTTAATCTAATCTGAGTCGGGTTACTTCCAAATAACAACAACAAAAATAGCATAGATACAATTGCTTTCTTTATTTTTTTTTTAAGTTTATTTTGAGGGAGGCAGAGAGAGAGAGAGAGAGAGAGAGAGAGAGAGAGAGAGAGAGAGAGAGAGCATGTGTGTGAGTGGGGGAGGGGCAGAGAGAGAGGGAGAGACAGAATCCCAAGCAGGCTCTACGCTGAGCCTGGAGCCCACACGGGGCTCTGTCTGTGATACCATGACCTGCTCCGAAATCTAGAGAAATCTAGAGTCGGAAGCTCAACAGACTGAGCCACCCAGGCACCCCATGGTTTCTTTATTAAATAACATTGTGAAAGGTGTGTATAATGTAACCATTTGGAATATTCAGAGTAAACACATCAGAAACTATTTGAGCAATCAGCTGCATGTTGTTTTATCCAAAACAACTTTTTTGTTTGATCACAAAATTACCCCGCCTCTTCCCCCCCAAAACACTTGTATGTATCTTACAAAGCTAGTTTTTTATCTAAAATTCTTTCATAAATAATAGCTTTTAATATTAATTAATAGTCTTTAATGTAGCTAGGGGCAAGAAAATTTTATATAATGAAGTAAACACTTTATTCTAATAGTATTAATTGAAGGAGTGGAATGAAAAGTTAACTACTGTAGCTGAATTCTTCTCAGTGCCCAGCTATGTCTCCCCAGTTAAGCAGTCGTATCTGCCTCACCTTGCAGGTGATTGTCCCTTATATTTTGGGCCTGTTGTTTGCCCTCCATCCTTGGCTCTCAGAAATTATACACTGATTTGTATTTTAAAATGTGGAAAAGTCTACATAAACATAAAGTAGGACTACTAAGTGTTATTTAATAGTCCAATTTTTAGCAAACAAGTTGTTAGATTGATACTCACTCTTGCACAAATGGGGGAGGGTGTTCTTTGCTAGCTCCAAATAATATAAAAATATGAGTTTACTTTTCCATTTTTTATTGTTATTATATGATCAAAAATTTTTTTTGTACTTTTCTACATTCTAACTGGAAGTTAAAGTCCAAATTCCTTTAAAAGGCACAAACAGCTGACTCAATTATGCTAGATGGTTGCTAGCGAGATACTGAATTAACTTTTTCTGATTCCTTGGAAAGTGCTTTTTTCATCAGATTTCTTGGCCAGTACTTTTTTCGTCAGAGCCACTGATGATTTTACAATAAATAGCTTCATGAACCCCAGACACATTCACAACCAAAACAGCATTTTGATCAATGAGAGCTGAGCAAAAATATCTGAATGCTACCTTTTTCAGAATTTGATTTCTTACCTGTGTGTAGAGAACCTAACATACTAAGTGAGGACTCTAAACTTCCCTCAATTACCTCAGAACTCTTTGACATGCTTAGCTGGTTGTCACCTCAGTTCACAATGAATACTGTTGTAAACCAAAACAGATTGGTTTTAAATTCTCTCTTTAGACATTGCTAATAAGGGGAATTGTAGAAAAGCAGGCTCTAGATAACAGATATCTTTATTTTGTCCTGAAAGAAAGAATCTGTCCTTTCATAAAGAACCTTTCAGAAAGAACATGTAGGTATATCTCAGACCTATAGCTCTTCTAGTCTACTTGACAATTTAAGACGGGTGAATGGAAATTAATTCTTTCAGGATTGCTCATTTGGAACACAATTTAGAATATGATATTACTGCTGCAATTAACTGATCTTTCACTTTGAGGGGCAAAATAAATGTACCACTGATTTGTATAGCATTCGTATCCTCAGTACTATTTAGACAATGGCTCTCATCCACTTACCGAATTCACTGAGATAAAATGGAAATATGTTCTGTGCCGAATGCTACTGACATTACATAAAGAGAAGTAGATTTGACTACCAGAGTAAAATATAGGGTGTTTTAGAAGTCAAAATTTAGAAATTTAGAAAGCTCTTTGTTTCTTATATACCCGAAAGAAAGAAAAATTCTTGCTCTTTTAGAAACTTAAGTTATCTAGGTTAAATACCCTGGGGGTGGAGAATAGGGAAAAATAAGTGATTTATTAATAAGTTATTTTTTTTTTTACTTTTTTAACATTTTTAAAGAAGTAATATTTGATTACTCTGGACTATTCTAGAGTTCAGTGTTTTGGAAAAGAAATTAAGCAGTCAAGTTATGGGTCAAATTTAACAGTTATTATCATTTATTAGTTTTTACTATGTACCAGACACCGTTTGAAGGGTTTTATTTGCATTATTTCATTTATGTAAAATGTGTAATATCTTTTAATCACTTTTCAAAGTGCTAGGGTCTTGGTAAAAAACGTTATGACAATAGGGAGAGAACATCAATAATAAGTAGGTTTGAAGATAGATGTTGAGAAGTCCAGCACTCTTTTAAGGAATTCATTTTTTTCTTTTTATATAAAAATGTGGATTGCTAGGGGAAATTATCACCATATGAAAGAAAAGGATACTTCTTTAAAAAACAGTTGCACTAAGAACCTAAGGTAAAACAAATTCTCAAGTATTTTGAAAAATAAATAAATAAAATGTATGACTTTAACATAAATTATTTTAAACAACTAAGAGCTTGATTTCAACTCTAGTATCTTTTTTTTAATGGAACAAATTCAGATAAAGAAATATTTTGTGATACAGGAAAGTATCATGAAAGTACTCTAGCTTCTTTTGAACAAACTCATCACTTCCTTGAGGGGAATTTTGATGAGTTCTGAGGGGTTACAAACAGTGATCTCAAGAAGCTGATGTTTAGGTTGGGAGGACAGAACTTCACATGATGAATTTATAAAACATTCCATAACTACTCAAGGTATGTTACAAGTAAGAATATAAGAGACAACTGAGTGCAAATGTCTGAGCAAAGAGTGCTTTGGGTTCTGGACCAGCCAGCAGGTACTTCACAGTGTGAGGAGTCAAAGTACATTTCAAGGGTAGACAGGAGGACAAAGAGAAAGGGATTATCCGGTGCGAGGGACCCTGGGGAGGATATAAGTTTACAGTATTATATTTTGGTTTTCTTAAGGTTCTTGGTTATAGTAAACATATCTAAAAATTTGTAAGCTCTTAAATGTATTTGAAAATTAAATTGAGCTATGTAAATTTACTATGGATATCATTTGATTTTAAATAGATAACTTTCTGCTATATCTCATCATGTCTGAAGGATTATTTTGTTTTGTAAAAAAACAATTAGGAGAATGCACAATTTAAACTACACCAGTTTTCTTGTTTTAAAAGAAATGTGATATTTATATACAAGGTGCAGAGTTTGGCAATTACCTTCGGTCTTTAATATTTATGATAGTCCATAAAATTTCACCCACCATTCTTATCCCTTGAATACATTTATAAGATTTCCAGCTCTTATTATTAACTGTTTTCTTAAACTTCCACTTAATATTCTAGAACTGCCTAAAACCCAAAGTTTGAAATAGTGTCTCAAAGTAGGAAAATTCCTTTATCTGTAAAGCGTACATACTGTTTGAGCAGAACAAAAAGACTTTATTAAGGGAGCGCCTGGGTGGCTCAGTCAGTTAAGCATCTGACTCTTGATTTCTGCTCAAGTCATGATCTTGCAGCTTATGGGATTGAGCCCCTCTTTGGGCTCTGCACTGATAGCCTGGAGCCTGCTTGGGATTCTCTCTCTCCCTCTTTCTCTGCTCCTCTTCCATGCATGTGCATTCTCCCCCCCCCCCCTCAAAACAAGTAAATAAACTTAAAAAAAAAGACTCTATGAAGGATATACCCAGACTGATTCATAGGCACACAAGACATAAAAGTTCTGTCAGATTAGGGGAAGAAACTGTATGTATACGTTTTTGTTCATTTTTGCAGTCCCTTGGACATCAGAACCATCCTATATGTAATAGAGAACTATTTTTTTCTGACTCTGTTTCCCTTTTAGAAATTTAGAATGGATGGAGATTAAGAGAAATACCTGCATAGTGCATATCAGCAAGGAGAGAAAACAAATGAATAAAATCATAGTTTCCTTATAAAATTAACCAAGTCACATTGGAATGCCAACCAAAATTCCATACTTCTGAATTAGCTAGTAAAATGATAAATGTAAAAAGGAAATAATATGCAATCCAATTTTAATTTCCCAGAGCAAGGAGCCAAAGCTGATACAAAGTAAGAGTATTGGACTTAGGTTTAGAGACTGGTTTTACCATGTACTGGTTTTCCTTTGTCACTGAATGGCTCTGAGTTTTTCTCATTAGCATAATTACACATCTCATCACTTGATACCTTCTTAATAATTTCATTGCAGTTATTAAATGAGACAATGTATGTAAAGTAAAAATGTTAGGTATTCAAACAGAAAGAAGCTTCTTTAACTCATTGGTGTAGGTAAGTGAGCATCATCTTTTTGTATTTCTCATATTATTAAAATTCATCTTTGATTTTCAAAGCTCTTATCTCTAGCCGTCAGAGTTTGAGTACAGTGTTTTGTTGTGTTTATCTTTTTCTCTTATTTTTGTGTGATTTATTTATTCATTACATTGTTTTCCTCTCAAGATTTACAAGCTTAGCTAGTGAAGAGTTCAATACAAGTAATACATCTATAATGATTAATTTTTGCACTGATAGCAAGATGTGACTTACCACTTCCTCTATGAAAGATGATTTGGCATCCTCATACCACTTCCATATTAATTATGGTTGTACTCAGCAAATGAGATAAAAGTATGAATGGTTTTGAAAGGCCCTGGGAATGGACCTGAGGATGGGAAGAAATGACATGTGAATGCATTGCTTTTAAATTATGTTTTTCTGTTTTCTTAAACATTTTTCCATCTGCATATGTTACTTTGGCCAAAAAAAAATTAAAAATAGGAATAAACTAAAAAAAAGGCTTTCCTATTAGAGAACATGACACCAATGATCAGATAAGTTGGACCCAGGGCTTAAAATATTATGTTATGAAAAGGTCAGTACTCCAAGACACTTGGTGTGTTTTGGGAGGAAGGAAAGCAAATTTGTTTTGGGCATTTATTTACAAAAGGGCAAAAACTGTTGTGGAGCTTTTGCTGTTTTGGTCTTAACTTTTCTTATCCTTAATCTATTCAGAAATAGGCACTGGGCACCTGGGTGGCTCAGTCAGTTAAGTGTCTGACTTAGGCTTAGGTCATGGTTTCATGGTTCGTGAGTTCGAGCCCCGCGTCAGGCTCTGTGCTGACAGCTCAGAGCCTGGAGCCTGCTTCCAATTCTGTGTGTGTCTCTCCCTGCCCCTTCCCTGTTCATGCGCTCTCTCTCTCTCTCTCTCTCTCTCTCTCTGTGTCTCTCTCTCTCAAGTATAAGTAAATGTTAAAAAAAATTTTTTTAAAGAAATAGGCAAAGGTGGAAGGATAGAGAGAGAAACTTAACTCAGTTCAACAAATGATATATTTATTACCTACTATATGTTGTGTGTTGTATTGTACAGGACATTAGGGATACAAAGATGAAAAGTCAAGGTCCATGCCCTGTAGGAACTTGATAGAGAAATATATGAGGAACTATACAAGTTGTCAATTTTTCATCTGTATTTCACGTTACCTTCAGAATCCCACATAAATTTTAACTTCCACATGATAGAAAGAGTGGAGCAGAGGGAAACTGCAAATAAATGAGGCAGTCACATAAAGGAGAGAACGGGCATTAGGGAGCTGAGTAATACCTGAAGAATGAGAAACTGACAGCCATATAAAGGACTAAGAGAAGTATTGAGAACAGGAAGGACAGAGGCCCTCATTCAGTAACAATTTTAACATATTCGGGGGGGAGGGGGGAAAGAAGAGCAGCATAGGAAGTGGACAGTCAGCCAAGAGTGGTATGAGAGGAAGTCTGAGAGGGAGACAGAGGCCAGGCTTTGCAGGACTGTGGAGGCCATGAAAAGAGTTTGGATAGTATTCTAGAGGCAACGGACAGTTGCTGGGGGAGAAGGGGCTAAAGTTTAGCATTCTTGGAAAAGATGATACTAACTGTAGTGAGGGGAATGGATGGTGTGAGAAGGTGTGAAAGCAGGGGGGTATGCTGAAGGCGTACTGCCTTTAGTCTGTTGTAGGGTCAGGACCAGCTGACCCTGTTGTAACAAACACCACTGACATCGCAGTGATTCACAGCAACAAAGATCCACTTTTTACCACACATCATTTCTGTTGTGGGTTGCTAAGCTCTCTGCTCTATGCCATCACCATGTTCAGGTTGGGATCCAAGCTGATGGTGTGTGTATTCTCTGGAACTCTGTCACTTACTGTTTCAGAGAGAAAAAGACTGGGTGAAGTATAGTGATCTTTGAATTTTTCTACTAGTAAGTGGCAAGTCTCACCTCTGCTCACATTTCATTTGCTAAAACAACCGTATGGCCAGACCTGATTCAGTGGGACGGGATATAAAATTCTGTCAGGTTAGGGAAATGGATATTGATGAATAGCAGTGCTGTCTACTACACCAAACAGGAGATGATGGTGGCTTTCATTAATGTAATGACAGTAGAAATAAGTGGAAATATGTAAGATACATATTTGGGGCTAGAGGTAACAGGACTTGGTGATGAATATGAGAGTACAAGGAATGTGCTGACTCAAGGATGAGTTTTTGGCTTGAACTCCCATGTGGATGGCAGTAGGTACCTTAACTAAGATGAGGAAACATGAGGGGGGCAAGATTTGGGGAAGGCAGAAAACACGAGTTAGATTCCAGCATGTCCATAAGACATATAACTGGAAAGACCATCAGATAGATAGATAGATAATCTGATCTCTTTCCTAGTTCCACATTTAATCTTACTATATATATATGCGTATATATATATATACACACACACACATATATATGTGCACGTGTGTATACACACACATACACACAAACATTGATAGCATATTATCATGATTCACACATACATGCACACACTGATAGCATATTATCATGAAATGATATATGTCATATTACCTATCTATCTATCTCATTGGAATATAACATTTAGGCCATGAGGCTGGATGAGCTCACTAAAGAAGACAATTCATATTGATAAGTGAAGAGGGCTCAGAAAAAAAATCCCAAAGCATGCATAATATACTGGTAAGGTATGGGAAGAAAAGAAAGCTAAATTGCAGCCATCAGATGAAAGGATGAAAGTCAATGTCCAGCTTGGTGACTATAGTTAATACCTTATTGCATATCTGAAAGTTTCTAAGAGAGTAAACCTTAAAGGCTCTCATCAGAAGAAAACAAAGTTGTAACTGTATATGGTGACAGATGTTCACTAGACTTATTGTGGTGATCATTCAACAATACATACAAATATCAAATTATCATGTTTTATACCTGAAACTAATATAATGTTATAGATCAATCATATCTCAATTTTTTAAAAGTATGGAAGGCAAAAGAAAACCAAGAGGAAAGAATGTCAAAAATAAAGGCTAAGGCCACTAAGTGAAAATGAGGCTATGACCACACAAAGGTGAGAACAGAAAAGAAACTGCTGCATTTGGCAGCACAGTCGTTAACAGCCACGACAGAAGCAATATCAGTCATTTGGAGGGAAGAGTTTGATGTAGTTAATGTGGATGGATACACTAGATGTTAGTGAAATAAATCCAGGCAATATTTGAATCCATGAGATTAGATTAATTCATCCATTAAAAATGTTTAAAGAGTGAGGGCAAATGGAGCAGAGTTTAGAAAGCTATGAAATGCCAATATTTAAGAGGAAAGAAGAGGAAGACAAAGAGACAAACAACATGAAAATAGAAGATAGGAAAGAATTAAGGAAAATAAAATAATACACTATCATAGAAACCAAAGGAGTAGAAAATTTCAACAAAAACGGAACAAATCAAAGTGTCAGAAGTGAGCTCAATCAAATAATGAATAGAACTGATTATCAATGCCATCTCAGCTGGCGAGGAGTTTCAGTAATGAGGCACAGGCCTGCATTGGCCGTGTGAGGAGTAGGATTAGAGCCAGCTCTCAGTGCAGACAAACCAGATGAAGTAGGCCAGCAACAGCTAGCTTAATATTAGCCAGTGCTGGAATATACAGTGGTAAGGTTGAGGGTGAGACTAACATCAGATGTCAAAATAAGTTTAAAACACAAACAAACAAAAACCACAACCTGATTAGTGGCATTAAAGATGCCAACATTAAAGATCAATTGTGGGATGGGGGAACAAATGAGTTTACAGAAAAAAATGCAAGGTTAGAGTAAGGTAACTGCTGAGTCAGAGTACTTCTTATATACGGAAATGTCTTAATATTCTGGTCCTGCTACTGCTCAAAACTGGTCTCTCCCACAGTACTCCATTCCCTGCCTTTCTCTGCTCATCCTATACTGCATCTTTGACCTTCCTAGGATGAGTCTTAACACATCTGGTAGCTCACTGAATTCCACCTGGACTAGGGCAGAGGATTGCAGAGGATTGGGCTGTAATTGCAAATAGAAAATTGAGGCCATCTTGTAAAAAGCACTGAAGAAATAAGCAAAAAGGTATTGATTTGAGGTATTAAGTGTGTCCCGGGTGGGTAGGAGGAAGATGTCTTCAGCATCCCAGGAAAGATTTAAATATAAAGGTAACAGAGAAGGAATTAAATAAAGGCTAACTATAATGAGAGATAAAGGTAAAAAGTATAGATAGAAGTTAAAAAGCAAATCAAATTTTCAATCAACTGAAGTTGACTATAAATGTTAAGGGATAGACCTTGACATATGTATGTGTGTGGTTAGGTACAGAAAGTACACGAAGAGAGAACAGGGGAGTGTAAGTATAGTTATTACAAAAATATTAATATATACCATGGTATGGTTTATAACAAATACAAAATGTTTTAAGAAAGTAACTTAGGTAAAAGGATGAAAAATGTAGCAGAAAACTTTAAGTGACTTCGTTGGTTAAAAGCCCAGTTTTATTCAGTTTTACCAAATAGTTATCTAATGGGAAATGATTGTGAATAAATGTCCATATAATAAATAATCTAGTCTTTTAAGCTTTTAATAAAAATCTATTCTCAAATTTCAAAGCAAGTACTTTGCTGACAAGGAATTTCTTTTTGTCATAAAACATACTTTAAAGATTAAATCTGATAGTGCATACTGTTACTATTCTCCCCCCGGGCTCTTTCTTCATGCTGTATTCCATGTGCTAAAATTCCTTGATGTCAGAATAAAGCTAAATGGATACTAAAATGATATTGAAGCATTCAGCTAACTTCTCTTGAAATATATGGTGCTTTTTGTTGCCTGAAGTATTGGTATTGACAACAGAGTACAGCCCACAGTCCCTTTCCTGCACAGGTGGAATTATGTGATGCTAACCCCCCTCTCACTTCAGCTGTTCATTATGAAAAATAAATGGTTTAAATAGTTTGTGAAAAGTCAAAGGCCAGGGAATGGAACCAAACAAATTAGTTTTCATGGAGAGTAAATGCATGCTTTTATGTACCTTTTGGTGTATTCTCACTAAATGAGCCACATAATTATTTATTTGAGGTAGGGTCCTATAACTAGCCCAGGTCCAGAACGATGAAGCATAACTATGGAACGGAAATTGATTCAGAATACTTTTTTTGATCCATTTACATAAAATGTCATAGAAGTAATGACAATCTCATGAATAATTGGGAATATATTATTTGAGCACACTAGAAAATCATTAAATAAATTATTGTATTCTGAAACTTGGTGCACTAAATTCTATTAGAGCACGGAGGTCAGATAGTTTCTCAGAGTAAATGACAAATAAAACAAAATATTTATTTAACTACCTCAGTACTTTGCTTATATAAAAAATGGAAACTAAGCCAATTAAAATTTATTTTATTTGAAAGTGATGTACAGGAAAAAGGAGATGGGAAATAACAGTCATGTTTGTTAAACAATAATAGAATGTAAACTTTTATTTTGAAATATTTTTATTCCCATTTAGTCGTCAATAAAGATTAGTATTTTGGGCTCTGCACCCAATTCCAATGTGTAGAATGGGTGTTTTCTCCCCACACCACCAAGCAACGTATAGGACACCAGCCAAGTGTCCTATAAATCAATTCAATTCTGATACTATCTACCTGGAGATAGTATCATGTTCCACAGGTACAAGACTCAGTCCCACAAGACCGCTCTTCACTTCCAACTCCAGTCACAAGTCCAGGTTATTAGCTGTGCTTCTGACTGACTGGTTATAAATCAGAGGTTCCCGAGACCCCCTCTTTGTGTTCAATTAATTCGCTAAAGTGGCTCACAGAATTCAAGAAACCTGTTTACTCGGCGGATTATTGATCAATTAAAAAAGGATGTTAAAAGATATGAATCAACAGCCAGATAAAGAGACACATAGGGTTAGGTCTTGAACAAAGGTGTCTCTGTCCTCGTGGAGGACATACATACATTTCATTACATACATTTGATCGATTAACTCATTGGTCGTTGGTGATTGATTCAACTTCTAGCCCCTCTCCCTTCCCTGGAAATCAGGAGCTGAGACTGAACGTCCACCCCTCTATTCAGGATTGGTTTCCCTGGCAACAATCCCCCATCCTAAAGTGCCTTCCAAAAGTCACCTCATTAATGTAAACCCCATTGTGGAAAGGGGCTTATTATGAATAAGAGGATACTCATTTCACTCTTATGACACTGAAGCATTTCCAGGAAATGAGGGCAAGAGACAAAATATTGTAAGAAACTATGCTCCCATTGCTCTTGTCACTCAGAAAATTCCAAGGGTTTGGGGAACTATGAGCCAGGAACTGTGGATGAAAAGCAAATATATGGGAGGAATATATATTTCAGTCACTTAAGTAACCAGGTATATATTTCTTACAGATCACAATATCACAATTAGTTAATTTTTTGTTTAAGTTTTTTACATATAAAAATATTTGATACATGTATATGTATATACACACATATATATATTTATAACACCTTCGATTAGACTCAGAAGTTAGAGGACATTTCTGTAAGAGCTAAACTATGTCCAAGTGTTTATTCAGAATCTGTGAAGTGCTTGATGCATATGGCTTCCACTGTACAATTTTGGTATTGCCTGAAGTCTGAGTTCCTCTGATGCAAATAGGAAAAAGAAAACAGGCCAGGGGTATGGAAAGTTCTATGATTCCTGCCCTTGTCTTTCAGCTGTTGTGCTGTATCTAACGTGGACCCTACATACCCATAGTTCAGAAATAGCTCAGAACTATAAACCATGTCACTAATAAGTAAGCAAACCTTGCAATATTATTTTGGTGAGACCATGGCTTTGGCAAATGGGTTCTGTCTTTCAAAATGCATCGATTTCCATATAATACAATACTTCTGTCATCTTATTTTGCAGCATGGTGTCCAGTGTTTCAACCCCTGCTATTTCAATGAAAAATGAGTATATTATCTGCACAAGAATTCTCATTTTCAAAGCAAGCAAACCTCACCTAGCTAAAACCAATCCCTTCATTTACCAGAAACCACCAGAGAATAAAACTAAAAAAGGATAGAAGGGATGATTTGATATTTTGACATCCTACTTTACTCAAGATCCAAAATGACTAAAGATCTGACAGGAAATAAAACAGTTTTGAAAAGTTGGATAAGGTGACAAAATTGAATCAGATGATAACATTTATAGAAAGTAGCACCTTCTGTGAATGACCATTTATCAGAATGGATTGACTAAGTTTAGTGAGCATGTTCAGAATATAAAACAATGAAAAAGTAGCAAATGCACAGACACAAAATTCTTATGAAGAAAACATGGGACAGTTTTCAAACATATTTTTCAATACACTATTTCTTTTATCATGTGGGGAAAGGAATATATCAGGAGCAAACATCAACATGGTCACTACTTAAAAAAACAGTGATTGAATTTTTTCTTTTATTTGCCACAGTGTGCAGTTGCTGGAAAATACGGCAGTCCCCCCCCTTATCCATGGTTTCTCTCTCTCCACAGTTTGAGTTACTGGTAACCAGCTGTGGTCCAGAAGCAGGTGATCCTCCTTGTGATGTATCATCAGAAGGCCAATAGTAGCCTAATGCTGTATCACAATGCATGTGTCTTTTACCTCACTTCATCAGGTAGGCATTTTATCATCTCGCATCATCACGAGAAGAAGGGTGAGTATGGTACAACAAGATATTTTGGGAGAAAGACCACATTTACATAACTTTTTTTACACTGTAGTTATAATTATTCTATTATTATTTATTGTTGTTATTGTTCTTACTGTGCCTAATTTATAAATTAAACTTTATCATAGTATTTATTATGTATGGGAAAAACCATAGTATATGTAGGGTTTGATATTATCTGCTGTTTCAGGCAAACACTGGAGGTCCCGGAATATATCCTCTGCAGTTAAGGGGTGACTACTGTATATTTCATTTTGCATTTTACCTTCCAACTGACAGAACCGTAACCATTTGTTCCAAATTTATAAGACTTATGTCTTTAGTCAGTAAGTTCTTGTTATACAGGCACTGTGCGCCCAACAGAGAAGCAAACACACAAATAGTAAAACCTTAGTTAACTGGAATGTGGATATTAATAAAAGTAACTCCCCCCAAATACTTAAAGTTTTCTTTAGCAGAGATTTCTGTATTGCTAAAGGGTGACTTCTCTACCAACTTTTATAATTCTAGGAAAGTAAATATGTAAGTTGATTCGATGGTATAGAACTTCTAGTGACTGAACACATTGTTTTACATACTTCTTTCTTTCTTATAATACAAATTAGGAAAAAGAACTACGATAAAATTTGCTAAGCTCTGTCCAAACCAAATTGAGAAAATTGGGGCAGTTCTTCAAGAAATTTGTAATTTGCACAGATAAAGAAAATAAAGAAAAGCATGGACAGTAGAAAAACCATATAGAAGCAGAAATGGTTTCCCAGAAAAATGCATAGTTGTTGACAATTACTCTTGGCTCTCTGGAACCCATTTTATTTTTCTTTATATGCTTTCTATCCTTCGCTTTTTTTAAATCAATAGAAATTGGGTTTTTCATGTTTTATTCTAAAACTGTTTTCAGTTGACTGTGATATTGTGAGAACAGAAGGTAAGACTCCTGAGTGTGTTTGCATTAAATAAAAACGCCTTAAAAAGATTAAAACTCTTCTGGAACCACCAGAATAAAACAACAACACTGAAGGAATGAAAAGATATGATACAAATTCAGGAACAGGGAGTCCTGCCTCTGATCTCTTCAAATCACACTCCAATTACATCTGTTGTTAGGACAGATTCTATTAGGAAATAATCTCTAGCAAGGTAGAAAGTGAGATGATGTAGTTGTTAAATGTAGTGAGAATTTAGAGAATAAATAAATCCTATATTTGCAATGCAATAGGAAAAACCTCATGAGTACTTGGAATATAAAGAGCGTCCACTTGTGCCTTCATCTCAGAAAATCAAAATGATGCTCTCCTTGGCTTCTGAGTACCTGAAACAGGAATAGCTCTGATCTCCATTTGCTGTGCCGGAGAGTTTGACCTAAGGCAAAGGCCACATATCCTGCCTCTTCTGAGCTTTTTAAGAAACTGTGTGAGATCTTCTGTGGCCTGCAGAAGGATCTTGAAGAAATGTTTTGAGTGCTATGAAAGACTATAGAAGTTAAAGAGAAATGTATCAGGAACTTTAACAAAAAGGAAGCGAGAGTAATTGAAACATGATGACAACGAAGAAAGTTTTTATGATCACATGAATGACAAGTTCCAAACCCATTAGAGGGATCTCATTGTGCAAATGGCCTCCACATCCTCGATATCAGGGGCAGGAGGCCAAAACGATACAAAATATAGAGAAAACAGAGAATAAGCATACAAATGGGTTTTGGTCTTAAAGGCTCTGTCAGCCTGAATGGGCCTCCCAGATAATTTGGTGGTCTAGTCAGCAAGCCATTGAAAAAGACTGGGCTCAGGTTTACGAAAGGTAGGACAAGTAAGTTGACAACTTCTACTCTTATCTTCTGAAGCTGGTCACCTGAGGGGCCTTATTTATTATGAATTCTTTCCCTAGCATTGAGCTATATGTCATTGAGTAAAGTCATATGTCCACATCTCATCCCTGCCTTGACCAGGAAGGTGTTAAGGAATTAAGGCAAAAAAAACATGGGTTCACAGCCTGGAGGCTCACTATAGTGCAAGAAGCATAGGACAATGGACAAGTAGTAGGAATTCATTACATATAAAATAGTGCCCGACAAGGTAACAAAGACTATGTTCATGCATTTCAAGGAGAAGGGGAAGGAGAGAAAGAGGAAGAGGTGGAAATAAAAGGAGGAAGGGGGACAAGGGAATGAAGGAGGAGGAGGAGGTAAGAATTGGCTGTCAGAGGAAAGAAAGTTACAAGTATAAGCCAAGCACCGATGTTGTGCAAACAGTGTACATGTGGGGGAGAGCATAATGATTTCCTTAATGAAGAATGGCAACTCAAATTGGGGAGCAGAGCAAAGGCTTCGGTCTCTGTGCTGTTAATAAAGCTATTCATTAAGATTTCCTGAGTAAGAAGTCGTGTGATAAGTGCATAGGAGAGTCATAGATAATAGCTTCTCAGTGCGCATTGGGAACTTAGAGGCCAACAAGTTTAACCTCCTGTTAGATGCTATGTACCTATCAGAGATTAGTCTTGCAGCTTAGTTATTAGAATGAAGAAAAACCTGTGATTATTAATATTAATTGCCTAATGACTAATTTAACAAAATGATTTAATCAAACAAAAGAAGGCTCCTCCCTTGTGAAAGCCTCAAGTTTCATAAATTAGAAATATCATGGTAAAATGAGAAACATTTGATCAAGTTCTGTGTCCATCTAAATAATGAAGATCTCATTCACTATTCATGAGGTTGATTTTTTTATGAATTATCTTCACATAAAATTCACATATCGCCACTCCAAACTAAATGATCATTCAGAGAAACCCTAACTCAACATAACATGTGAATTAGCAGTGCTTTGGAAAGGTATTTCTCACTAGGCTGGAGATGTGCTTCTACAATGTAGATTAATTAAAGGAGAATACTGAAGCCAAACAAATCATGCGGCAGTGACACAAAAGGAAAAGTGGCAGACTTAATTCTCAATATTATTTAGAATACCATGGGAATAGAATTTAAATTCTGCTGTGAGAATTTAAACCTTACAAGAGAACATCATTTTGAAGTTAATACCATCAAATATCAGTTAAAATTTAGCTGAAGATAGTTATGTTGGGGGGAATTTTCTCAAGGATACTTAATACATCCGTTCTGCTTCTTCTGTCTGCTTCTGCTATCCCCCGTGGATTGGTAAAACACAAGGGCAGGTGCTGTACTTCAACATTGTTTAATTGGCCCCAAGTTGCCATGTCCCATTCCAAGGATACCCTAGCCAGGTACACACATTCAAGGGCACACACACACCAACATCCACATGCTACATGCACTCAGTTGCTTTACTGATTGTACTTTGGTATGAGGACATGAGGACATTAAGGACTACAATGCATCATGGTGCTAGAACTGTGCAAAGGCACTGAAGTTGAAGTGTGTATTATAGTTACGAAGATTCTTGGGAGAAACTTCTTTATGACTCAGTGTCATGAATATGTGTGCCTTTTACAATTAATTAATTTGCTTTATGTTGTGGACACTGATTTATATAGCTGATCACCTTTCTCTCTCAGCATTGCCAAGAGTAAGCTTGAGGTTTATCAGGGTTCTACTCTTAGCAAATATAAACTTGTCTTCGTATGCATCAATTTTAACTCCATGGTATTCCACAGGATCTCAGCCTGTGTCTGTTCCCCACCTCATCCTTCTCATCTGTTTTCAGTGTTTGGCATCTTGCATCATTTTATCTACATTAAACACTGTTGTAAATCCACTTTTATCAAAAACATTTTTTAACTAAAATGAGAGATGGAAAGAAGGCAACTTTTCTAAAGGAAAATTTTTGTTTTTCAACAACCAAGTATTTGAAGAGAAAGGTTAGGAATAGTACTTAACACAATATCACCATATCAGTATATAGCACTATCAATAGGAAACACATTCAAAAAAGCAAAATATAAAGTCAGCTGAGAGCTTTCCATTTTTTCATAAAGAAAGTGGAGAACACGGAGAACAGTTTCTGTCAACAAAGCACTTTTGAAATCTGATTTTTACTCAATATAATTAAATTAGAAGTAAACCTATAGACCTAGTTAATATAAGGCTGTACCTATTTTTTTGAATGTTTATTTATTTTTGAGAGTGAGAGAGACAGAGCATGAGCAGGGAAGGGGCAGAGAGAGAGGGAGACAAAGAATCTGAAGCAGGCTCCAGACTCCGAGCTATCAGCACAGAGCCCAATGTGGGGCTTGAACTCACGAGCCATGAGATCATGACCTGAGCTGTCGTGACCTGAGCCAAAGTCGGACGCTCAGCTGACTCAGCCACCCAGGCACCCCAAGGCTATACCTATTTTTAACAATTTAGATACAATTTAATAAAAGCCCAAATATTTTCTTCTTTCCAAAACCCTGATCAAATCCATTAGGAGCTGTGGTTCTCCTTTCTTCATTTTGATTACACACAAAGACCAAGTGTACATTTCTTCTATAATAGGCTTGATTTTAAAAAGTACTAGATAACATGAAATACTAGTATACTAATGTTTGATGCTATTATTATCATATTATCTGAATAGAATGAATTTCAAATGATATTAAGAAAACCTACGTTGAATCTAGTCCTCCTCTGGTTATATTGATCATACCAATTTCATCAGAGCTATCTTAATTACATTCCCTAAAAGGAGTTAAAATATCTATTTTAAAGGATAATTTAAAAATATATTTTAAGGAAAAAAGTATGAGGATAATGAGGTATCATCACATTGTAAGGTAAAGTATCTACCAGTAATTGAAGAGATTTTTGAAGATAAAGGAGGAAATGTACTCTCTAGTGATAATCCATCAACCAGCCCTAAGAGTCAGATAGTGTAGTGAATTGTCATTTGGTAGCATATCACCTCTCAGCTATGAGGACACCATTTATACATTTTATTAAACTAAGAAACATACTCAGACCTTGTTAATCGTATATAATGAAAGTATTTATTGTATACCTTTTGGGCTTTAAACTTAGCTTGACCCATGAGAAAACGCCAATAGGAACCCTCCTTCTATCTCACATAAGTGAGCTGTGTCAGTAATTTCATGAATTTTTACCAAGGAGAAATGGAAGATATTTATACATTTATTAATTGTTCCCTTGCTATGCCAATAGTGCCATATGAAACACAAAAAATTTAAAACTTTTAGCTTTCTAATTTTCTGCAAAAAACTTACTGTAGATATGATCTAGCTGAGGTTACTTTGCTTACCACATTCTCCACCCTTGATAAGAGTTAAGTGATTGTATGACCCTATGGGATGATGTCTTAAAGACAAATTGTTTCTAAAATATTACTGTTATTATTATATGGCAGCTATGACTTTCTAAAATTACTTTTTCAAACTTAAAATACCTGGATTTGGAATCTTGCCAGCAGTTAATTCTAGCCAAGATAATAAAAAGAGAGAACAGCAGACTTGTGCTCTAAGACCAGGATTGGAATAGTTTTCATTTACCACAGAATCTGCCAGTACAATAATCTGTGCATTTCAGATCCCCCCAACTCTTTTTTTTTTTCTGGAATTGCACTTGCTCTTTGAAAGTACCTGTTTCACTTGTTGAAATATCTATCGATAATTATTTGATCAGTAGGCAAAATTTCTAAGAAAGATATACCCAAAAGTTCAGAGTTGACATAATATGAAAATTATAATAATAAATGCAGATATGTTAGGATTTCATATTGAAATAGCATTATAAACTCTTAGAATATTATGACAGGTGAGAAAAAATAAATAAGCTCATCTATGAATAATAATATAAAGCAATCAAGAAAAGGAACATGATTTAAGCAATAGATCTTAAAAGTCAGTGAAATAAGGAAAAAGGAAGTCGAGTTCTGGAATGTAGCAGAAATTGGCAGCTTACCTCAATTCCTTAAATTGCCTCAATTTCCCCAAGTTATACTGATAAGGTGAACAGATTCTTAGAATTCCAATACTACTACATTCCTTTCATCTGGCTGCTGTAACAAAATACCACAAAATACCGCATGCTACTTAAAACAACAGAAATTCATTATTTCACGGTTCTGGAGGGCAGAAGTCTGAATTAGGTAGCACTAGCCTGAAGTCAAGGTGTCAGCAGAGCCAGTCCTCCCTCTGGAGGCTCCAGGGATAATCCATTCCAGCTTTTTCCAGCTTCTAGTGTCTGACGACATTCCTTGGCTAATGGTAGCATCACCCCAATCTCCGCTGTCTCCACACGTCTTACATCTTTTCCTCTTCTGTCTGTGTGAACTCTTTTGCTTTTCTCTTACAAGGACACTTGTGATGGCATTTAGGGCACAAACTGATACTCAGGATAGTCTCCCTATCACAAAAAGCCTTAACTTAATCACATTTGCAAAGACCTTTTTTTTCAAATAAGGTAGCATTTACATGTTCCAGGGGTTAAGACCTCATATCTTCAAGGGCCCACTATTAAGCCACATACCATGACTATGAAATTGAAAAGAAGAAAATTCAAATATTTTTTAGAAGAATAAGAAATGATTACTAGGGAGACACTGATGAAATTTGGAAAATAAACATGTCGAAGAAACGTGCAGTTCAGTGACTATATATTGGATTAAGGAGATGTCCTACAGCCTAAAGGCTTCAGAGGTGTTGCTATACCTCTCTGAACCAGATGTAGTAAATCCTGGTACATGACACAATTGACAAATACCAGAAGGGAGCAGGGCCTGGGCTTTTTATAAGCAATTACACTCCAACTCGTTAAGCTCTTTCCACCTCTGCACTGTCTTCTACACTACCATCCCATCAAGCTACAGAAAGACGTAAAGGACTCAGATTTTTCAGCCCTCCATCTAAGAAGAGGAAACAAATTGTTCTAAATATAATGAAAAGAGATACAAGAGTCACTCATGTTTTATCATATTTAATAGAATGGCCCAAATTTAGCAAGTTAAAATAAAATACCTTTGCAAATGTTGTAATAAAGGAAAGAAGGAAAGGGTAAAGGGAGGGAGGGAGAGAGAGAGAGGATCGAGAGGACGGGAGGAACTAAAACAACAAATAGTTCCTACCAGCAGGAAAAACACTGTTATTAAAAGATGAAGCTTCACGTGTTCTGTCAAAAAATTAAACCCAACTGCTATTTACAAGACAAAAATTACAGAAATATAAATAAAATGACACAAGAATGAAGCTAAAAAATAGGCCACTACACATTAAGTATACAATAACCAGCAATCCAGTTATATATCAGCATTAATTAGAAAAACAACGAAATCTCTCCATTTGCAACAATGCAGATGGAACTGGAGGGTATTATGCTAAGTGAAATAAGTCAATCAGAGAAAGACAAATATCATATGATTTCACTCATGTGGAATTTAAGAAACACAACAGATTAACATAGGGGAAGGGAAGGAAAAATAAGATGAAAACAGAGAGGGAGGCAATGACTAAGGATGGTATCGTGAGAGGAGACGTTTTCTGCATGTCTACCCTTTCTAATGTTGAATTTCTGGTTTGTTTGAGAAAATAAATAACCCTCCACCTCGATAATGAGGAATTACTACAATATTGTAGGTAAATCTAAGGAAATGAGCTAAGGAAAAAAAAAACCACATAAATAGGAATATAGAAAAGGTGATATTTATAGAAGATCAAAATATATTTTGTGACCATGTTGTAAAATATTATTTTGTTAATTATGAGAAAACAGTTGATTTCATAAAGCGTAAATTGAGTTGTGTCCAGTTAACTTTTGTTTTAATAAGTTTACAACCTAATAAATCAAGAAACTGTCATAGGGAATCCAAATATTCAGTTAAGACATTAGAAAGACATTGTTGAGGAGCGTCTGGGTGGCTCAGTTGGTTAAGCGTCTAACTTCGGCTCAGATCATGATCTCGCAGTCTGTGACTTTGAGCCCCACATCAAGCTCTGTGCTGACATCTCAGAGCCTGGAGTCTGCTTCAGATTCTGTGTCTCTGTCCCTCTCTGCCTCTCCCCAGCTCATGCTCTGTCTCTCTCTCTCTCTCTCTCTCTCTCTCTCTCTCAAAAGTAAATAAACACTAAAAAAATTTGTTTTTAATAAAAACTAAATAAAAAAAAAAGAAAGGCTTATTGTTGTATATTAATGAACACAGTGGAGGACTGTTAAACAGAGCATTACTTAAGTGTATGGATTCATATATTTTGATGACCATGCCTGAAAAAAATTATTTGATTATTTGATGTTATACTAAAGTCTCTTTGGGTAGAGTGAAGAAGTCTATTCTTTCCAGTCCTTTTGTTCAAAATTTTAATATTCCACTCAAATAAATATGTAGAAGTCTTTTTATCAATATATATCAGAAATACAATCTCATAATCTTCATCAAAAATAATCTTTGATCAAATTTAATTTCTGATCCAACAAATATTTTGAAATTAAATATGACATGAAGTCATATTCTTGTGTTGATGTCAACATTTGGAATAATGGGAAACTTAACCAGTACTGCCCATATAGTCAGCTCTAAACATAAGTTTTGATGTAGGGGATTCTCCAATCTTCCTGAGATGTATGGTTATCTAATTTAATAATTTATAGAGATATATTTGTCATAGAATTCCTGTATGTACCATAACAGGCAGCATAGCATAGCTGTAAATAAGAAAGGGCATGAAATTATAGAGATTTATTTTATTTTATTTTATTTTATTTTATTTTATTTTATTTTATAATTGAATTTTTTAATTTTTTATTGAAATCTATTTGACATATAACATTGTATAAATTTAAAGTGTACATGTTAATTTGTTACATTTATATATCATAATATGATTGCCTTTGTAGCAATAATTGGCATCTCTCACATTACATAATTATCCTCTTAGAAGAAAGGTTTTATTTATTTTTAAAAATTTTTTTAGTGTTTATTTTTGAGAGAGCGAGTGAGAGAGAGACAGACAGAGAGACAGAGTATGAGTGGGGGAGGGGCAGAGAGAGAGGGAGACACAGAATTCAAAGCAGGCTCCAGGCTCTGAGCTGTCAGCACAGAGCTCCACATGGGGCTCGAACCCACAGATGGTGAAATCACGACCTGAGCCAAAGTCGAATGCTTAACCAACCAAGCCACCCAGGCATCCCGAGAAAGATTTTAGATGGAAGACAGGAAGGCACCACTAACAAGGTTTCACCAATAGTGTTGTTTGCCTTCTTCTGGTAATTTGACTACCATTATTTAAAAGACATTAGCTAAGATTTCATTCATTTGGACTGGGCAGTTGCTGGAATCAAACAAGGTTTGCAAATACCTGTATCTCACAAATGTTTATAATATATATGTTCACAACAGAATAATTTTGATGTAGTTTTTACAATATAGTATTCACAATAATTTATAATTCATATATCTGACAAAAGATTTATATCCAGAATATATAAAGAGCTGTTCCATTTCAATAAAAAGCAACAAATTATCCAAAAATGAACCTAGTGTTTGAAAACACATTTAACAAAAGAACACATAGAATAGGATATAAGCATATCAGTTTATGTTCAATATCATTAGTAATGAGGGAATTTCACGTTAAAACTTCAATGAATGACTAAAACCAAACTCATCAGAAAGATTTAGTTAAAAAAACAATACCAAATGTCAATTTAATTTAAAAAACTAACAATATATCAAATGTTGATGAGGAGCAAGTAGAAATTTCGTGCATTTTTGTTAAAAATGTAAAATGATATAACTGTTTTGGAAGTTGGATAGTTCTTCATATAGTTAAACATATTCATACCATATGACCCAGTCATTCTACTAGTAGATTTGTAACCAAGAGAAATTAAAACCTATTAACAATCTTGTGTAGGACTGTCCATAACACATGTGTCTATCATGGCCCAAAACTGGAAACAACCCTGATAAACAGCAACAAGTGAATGGATGATTACACTATGAGATTCATATAATGGGATACTATTCAGTGATAAAAAGAACAAACTGCCAATACACATAACAAAATGGAACAATGTCAAAAACATTACCCCTGAGCAAAGTAAGCCAGACACAAAAGAGTAGCTACTGTGTTCTTTCATTTACGTGAAACTAGAGAAGAAAGATTTAAAGTGTCAGTAATCAGATTACTAGTTGCTCAGGCCTAGGAGTTGGAGTGTTGACTGAAAGATGACACAAGTGAACATTGTGGGTGATGAAAATGTTTTCTGTCTTTCTTGTGGTTGTAGTTATGTGCAGTATAACTTTGTCAAAACTCATTGAAATGCATCTAAAATGTATTTTATGCTATGTAAAATATAGACAAAGTTGATATAAAACACCTTTTATAATAGCATCAAAACCATAAAATACTTAGGGAGAAATTTAACACAAGATGTACAAGACTTCTACACTGAACACTTAAAAACATTGTTGAAAGAAACTTAATGAAGAGCAAAATGGGAAAAACACCATGTTAATGTTTTAGAATGCTCAGTATTGTTAAGGTTTATACATTTTTTTTCAAACTGATCTACAGATTCAATATAATCCAAAACAAGAACTAACATGATTTTTGGTAGAAATTGACAAGCTGGTGTTAAAATTCAAATGGGTATGCAGAAACCTTGGAATAACCACTCCATGCAATCATTAACAAAGAACAATGTTGGATAACTTGTACTACCTGTTTTAAAGATGTACTATACAGCTATAATAATTGAGAAAGTGTGATAATGGCCAAAAAGAAATAGAACAATGAAAATAACTTGAATTCACAAATAGACCCATGTGTAATACAGTTCTCTGATTTTTTTTTTTACAGTGAACTAATTAATAGAGAAAAGAATAGTCCTGCATTCAGTTCAAAAAATGATGTTGAAACAACCAGATATTCATATGGGGGTAAAATGAATCTTGATTTTTCTTGCTCACATCATATATAAATTTTAATTTGTAAAATCATAGATGTAAAGCTAAAAGCTAAAACTAAATCTATAAAGCTTCTACCAGAAAACACAGGAGAATATCTTAGAGATTTTGTATAAGGCAAACCTCTTTTTTGTTTCTTTACATAAGATGAAGAACTAAGCATAAAAGAAATAATTGATTAATTAGACTTTATCAGAATTAAAAATCTCTGCTCATCAAAAGTCACTATTTAGAAAATGAATAGGAAAGCCATAATGAGAGAAGATTTTGCTATAAATATATCTGACCTTGAACTTGTACTCCTAAGATAAGGGACTTTTTCAACTCAGCAATGTAAAAGAAATGATCCAATTTAAAAATGGGAAAAATACATGAACACATATATCACATGAATGATGAACCTGCACATGAAAAGTATTCAACATTTGTTATCAGGTAAAATGCAAATTAAAATCACAATGAGATACCTTTATACAGCTACTAGAGTGTCTAAAACTTGAAAAAAACAGGTAACACCAAATGTCAGCGTGGATGTGGAATAACCCAAAGTTCTGACGAGTTCCAGGAGTGTAAAATGCTTTAACCATCTTGGAAAACTCTGTCCAGTTCTTATCAAGTTAAACATACATTAACCTTGCAATGTAGCAATTCCACTCCTAGGTATCTGCCCAAGATAAATGAAAACCTGTGCCCGAAAAATATCTTGCCCAAGAATGTCCTTAGCAGCCTTAATCATAGCCAAACTGAAAACAATTCAGTATTCATCAACAGGAGAATAATGTAGTCTTGAAATGTAATACAACTCATCAGTATATAAAGGAAGAAACATATAAAGAAACATATAAAGGAAGTGCAGCCACAGGATGTCTCTCACAGACAACATGCTGGGTAAAAGAAACTACACAAAAACCATATAATATATAATTGCATTTATGAATTTCAGTAACAGATCAAACTAATCTGTGATGATAGAAATCAGAAAACTGGTTCTCTTAGAAGCAAAACTGTGGGTTTGGAAAAGAACACAGGCAGCTTTGGAGGTAAAGTAATATTCCAGCTCTTAATTGGGATGTAGTTAGATGAATGCATCTATTTATCAGAATTCATAAAGCCATACTTTTAATGTCTATATAATTTCATTGTCATTTATACACTTCTTCTTTTAAAAAGAAGGCAGTGCTTAAGATTCAGTTCCTTTGGATTAGGCAATTGCTGGAGACTAACAATAGCATGGAATTTATATGTGAAATATCAGCCATAAGGGGAGCTGGAGCGGCCACACTACTGGTAATGATGTTGTAACAAAGGAACACTATAGAAACTGCTTCAGAGTTGCCGCGTGGCTCAGGACAGCCAGGAAACAGCACCGGCAGGCAGGGCACCCTGATGTGCAGTAATCAGAGGCGAGATGGTTCATTTCTAACATGGAGCTGAAAAGTAACCCTCAATAAATTTTTGCTGAATTGAAATAACTTTTTAACTGACTATGAAGAGCAGTAAAGCTCTTCAGTGAAGACTTTAGAAAAGCTACCATTATACATGAAATGAACATTTGTGGTAAGAAGACACATAAAACTTTTCAGCCTTCAACTAATTTATAGTTAGTAATAATTACATTGAAATATTGTTGATTTTTGTTATATAAACAAATATTCATTTGTTCTTCCACAAATGTTAATAGAGGTACATAAAATCATGCATTGAATCATTAAGATCATTGTTACAACATGGCTTAGGTGAGGACAGAAATAGTACTCTGTATTTTGCTTGGGATTATTTTAATTCTGTTTACCAACTTCTGAAAGTGTATAAATCTTTTAGAGTGCCCATATTTCATTACTTTACAATATTTTTGTATCTAGATTCCATTTCCTTTTTAAGTTTATTTATTTTGAGAGGGAGAGAATATCCCAAGAAGGCTCTGCTCCAGCAGCTCAGAACTGGATGCTGGGCTGGAACAGGACTCAGATAGTTAACAGACTGAGCCACCCAGATGCCCCATATATTCCATCTCTGTTTTTATAACTGGAATATAAGTCACTGGAGCTAAGACTTAGTGAGGGACAAAAATTATTTCTGATGCCTGAGGTCTGTTTATTATTACCTCCCTATCCAATCTCTTAATTTTCCTATTATTTGCCTTTTTTTCCTTACTCTTTTATTTAGGTTTATTTATTTATTTTTGAGAGAGAGATTGTGTGGGGGAGGAGCAGAGAGAGAGGGAGAGAGAGAGAATCCCAAGCAGGCTCTACACCATCAGCACGGAGCCCTATGTGGGGCTCGAACCATTGAACTGTGAGATCATGACCTGATCCGAAATCAAGAGCTGGACACAGGGCACCTGGATGGCTCAGTCAGTTGAGCATCCAACCTTCAGCTCAAATCATGACCTCATGGTTCATGAATTCAAGCACCACATCAGGATCTCCACTCTCAATGCAGAACCTGCTTAGGATCTTCTGTCCTCCCCTCTCTCTGCCCCTCCCCTGCTCATACTTTCTTCTTATAAAAAATAAACTCTTAAAAATTAAGCAAACAAAAAAAAAAGAGTTGGACGCTTAGCCGACTGAGCCACCCAGGCGCCTCACTTCCTCTACTCTTTTAAAGCTGATTTCTAAAACTGATTTCTCTTAGTTCTCATTTCATATATGAAGCATTAATAAGTTCCCGAGACACACGCTATTGATTCAATTTCTTCCTCCCAACAATATGGATAATCTCAGGTACATAGTGATGATTTTAAATGTACACTGTTGACGAAAGAATCTAGCTAACTTGCACTTGTATGCCATAATCTCACTGGAGCAGAGGGGGGCGTGGGGACTGTGCTGAACTAACAAACTTTGTAAAACAGTGCTTTGACTAGAAACTGAAGATAAAAGGACTAAAATAAAAGGAACTTTATATTTACAAATAAGCTATCTGGCAAAGTTGTTTCCCATGTGAGTAAGGGTTTCACCATCGTAATACCATTATACATTCATATAAAGGAATTGAACAATTAAGTATACAGATGGCAGAATGTGGGAGCCAGGTTTTCAAAGTTGGAGTGGCAAATTACAGATAGGCAAAGAGAATAGTGTAGAATGACCCATGTAATAATAGGATTAGATTTGGAAACAGTGTGAATTCATGTTTATCTTAATATAGATTTAGATGATTACATATAGAAACATATATACATACGTCTATACATAAAGTTGCTCTGTTAACTGAGAGGGTCTAGAAGTGACAGTATATGGTAGCAATGAACATACCTACCATCCAGATCTTGGCTGCTAACATTATTCTCCAATAAAAAGGATCAGGATTCCTTGTAGAAAGATGGACTCTAGGAATGGAGCAGGAAATATATGAACCTTTAGCCTCTTCTCTTGCCAGAAAATAATTAATTCCTATCATCATCATCATTATCCTCTAAAGAGTATAATGAGGGGCATGTCAAAGGGACACAGGAATCAACTGAAATAGCTCTCAGTGGCCAAAGCTAGAAAAATTTGGACAAAATGAATAAAGCAATATTGGATTATAACCCAAAGTGTAAAAGAAATATCCATGAGTTCATGCTTATATGAATAGATGATTAAATATATAAATAAATGATTGAATAAATAAATAGGGGGAGGGGAAGGCAAATCCAGATAATTTATATAGATACTCTGCCCTCAAGAAGAAGAAGCCTAACTCCCTAATCTTCAAGTGTGGACTGCACATAGAGACTTCCCTACAAAGAGAACAGTAGGGAAAAGGGGGAAAAGAGTAACTTTACAGAGAAGAAAGATGACAAACACTCTTCAGCCAGATGATCAAGGTTAACATCAATAGTGCTGAATCATGTTGATAATATGTACCCTTGTTATGATGTGATGAAAATGAGACTTCACCACTGTGGTCTTCCTCCCAAGAAAACATAACCTCAGTCTAATTTGATGCTAAGTGGATAAACCCCAAATAAGATGTGTTCTTACAGTATACCTGCCCAGTACTCAAAACTGCCTAGGTCATCAAAAAAAAGGAAAGTCTGAGAAACTGTCAAAGACAAGATGAGCCTAAGAACACACGACAACTAATATAATATATCCTGAATGGGATCCTGGAACTTACAAAGAATATTAGGTCAAAAAGGAAATCTAAATAAAGTATGGACTTCAATAATAGTGTGCCAACATTCATTCATTCATTGAAATAAATGCGACTTACTAATGTAAGACAATAAGGGAGGAAAATGGGTGTGGAGTATAGTGAGTATATCTGTACTATCTTTGTAGTTTTTCTACAAATCTAAAACTGCCTTAACATAAGCTTATTTCAGAAAAAAATACAGGGAGAGCTGCTTCAGTGAGAGCTATGTCAAACGCTTGTCATTTTTCAATGTTCTTCCTTTGGTTTCGCAGTGGGTTTGTTTGTTTGCTTGCTTATTGATTGGTTTGGGCCAGCTGTGGTTCAGTGGTAATTGCTCAGGATCAGGTTTTGTGTCTAATATGCAACTTATGTGCTTTTCTCAATTGCTGAAACAGCCTTTCAGCAGAGGTTTAATTCAAAGTCCATGAGTAGTATAGGTTTTCAGTGTCCAAACTAAAAGAATTCAGCTCATGAGCACATTAAATGTTCCCTGGCATTTTATTAATGATCACTGCATGTCTAGTGTTTGTGGAGTAAAAAAGTGTACGTATGTATGTATATGTAAGGAGTGTATGTATGTATGTATGTATGTATATGTAAGGAGTAAATTCATTTTAGGTACTGAAGGAGTTGTGCAGCTCAAGAGTGCACAAGGAATCAGACCATATTAACCTATTTCATATTGAAAGAGACCTTGCACTTGGGGAAATTCTTCCCTGTGGCCAGGTTCCCTCTGGGGAGGCTCTGCCTGCTATGCTTGCTGAGAAAACGGGTGTCATGGTTTGTGGTAGCAGGAGAACCAGGAGGAGAGGTAGCCGCGACAACTTCATGCCTACTCAGGATGCAACTCACATTTGTTGCCAACCGAATTCTTTATATGAAAATGAGTGGTGTGAATTCACATACCTGCTCAGTCCTTACATTAGTAGGTAAAGTTTCTCTGAATCTCTACTTTTCATCCAAATCTCCATGAAACCAAAATTATTTATTTAGAATAAACAGAGCCTTTTAACCCTGCCTGCATATTGGAATCCTCTCTGGAGCTTCTGAAAGTGCCAGTGACTGGGCCCCGCCCAAGGCTAATCAGAATCTGTAGGGGTAAGGTGTTGGTGGTACAAGAGTCAGGAGTTCTGGAAATCCTCCAGGGATTCTAATGTGCATGCAGGATTGAGAGCAATTGGGGTAGATCAAGCTTTAAACCCCTATGAACCTTAACCTTCCAGAAGTGAAGCTGCTTGTATGGGAGATGCGTATAGAATTTCCCCTGGTCCTAATTTTAAGCTTTTGCAACTTTCAATTTAAAAAGAAAAAAAAATGGAAAAGAAGTAAAAACCACAAATACAAATGAAAACTAGAGAAAATGCTCTGGGGACATTCTCACATCTAGGGAAGAATGACTTTAAAAATGCTTATATTTAAAATTCTCTGTCTCTGTCTTTCTTTTGTTTGCGTTTCTTGATATAATTAGGCAGAGGCATATTTCTGACTTCTAAAGAGTAAAAAATCAATCATGACTAGAGCTACAGAGCCAGAAGAGAATGTGAGGAAGTAAAAGGGACAGCATGCCTGCTTCTTTAGATCAGACAGACCAGAGCATACCCCTCAGGCATTCTATGTATCTCCCGGGAAGTCCCACATCCTTGACATCACTTTCTTTCTAAATGTAAAAATTACACATCAATTAGGAACCTAAAAAAAAAAGCCTCAAGTACAGGTGCCAGGAACCACTAAGCAGTACTGAGGTTATTCGATCTAAGTAGTAATGAAACAAACTCTCCAGGACAATTAGCATTCAAGCAGGAAAAGAGGTGATTTATGATGATGTTCAACTTTAAGCAGTTAAAAATAAAAATTTTTAAATATTTTTATAAACCTTTGCCAGTGTGACAGTTTGATTCTACACATTTTATTTCACTGTTTTAATCCAGAGAGGACTTGTTTCTGTTGTTTCTGTGATCTTAGAGAAATGAGTATCCTTGAATAAACAATGAATAAAGGCATTACATGAACCTGTATTCTTAAAGACTGCTTACAGATGAGAACAAAGCTTGTAGATATACGTATATGTTAGTATACAAACTGCTTTTTAAATTTTTTTTAATGTTTATTCATTTATGAGAGACAGAGAGAGACAGAGCATGAATGGGGGAGGGGCAGAGAGAAGAGGGAGACATAGAATCTCTCCAGAGCCATAGGGCTCCAGGCTCTGAGCTGTCAGCACAGAGCCCAACGTGGGGCTCAAACTCACATACCATGAAATCATGACCTGAGCTGAAGTCTGACGCTTAACTGACTGAGCCACCCAGGCACCCCCTGCTTTTTAAGACAAATAGAATTAGGTTATCACAACCCACATCTTCCTTTAAGCAGAGGTTTGATTCGAAGTCCACAAGTGGTAGTTTTTCAGTATCCAAACTGAAAGAATTCTGATTGTGGATTAGCATATTAAAATTTGAAATGTGTTAGCTTAATAATGTTCAGAACTCACTAAATTGGGCTGGACATCGCTAACATTTTGTCAAACTAGTGAATCTTCTAGCACTGTGAAAGATTCACTGATTCTTTAAATGCGGCCTAAGAGAGTGTGTTTGGCCAAGAAGAGAACCACTAATTATCTGTAAATGCACAATGATCTTTAAACTTTCAAAGTAAAAGCTTCTCAGGGGAACACTTGCCCTTCTAACTCCAGATGCTCTAAAAAACTACAACAAACTGTGAGTAGTCAGGTGACTCCTGAGAAATACGATAAATTTGGATTCATATCAGTTTAGGATAAATCTCAGTGGGAATATCTCTTCTCTCATAGATGCCAATTATATTTAATCAGTTATAAAATATCTAGAAAAATAAGGTACTTTTTCTCTCTCCTTGGTAAGTTACACTGTGAATTTTTTTCTGCCCCAAAATATACCATACACCTTGCCCACCATCCACCCAGTGACTAGTAACGCTCAATAAATATTTTGTGAATTAGTCAATAATTACAAAAATGAATATATTGCTATCCGGATCTTACATAATCTTAACCCAAACTCAGCAGTTGAACACTAAACAGGTATAAAATACCTACTGAATACCAGGCACCGCCCTGGGTTCTAGGGATACAGAGTTGAATAAAGTTCTTTAACACATTTCAGAAAAGAAACTGTGTGTCCTAAGATATTCACAATATTTCACAATGACTAATAGCTGATGGCAAGTGAATGTTTCATATGCCTAATTTCAGTCGAAGCCCAATTTATTTCTGCCTACCTCAGAAAAGTACAGTTGAGAAAATATTAGAACCCCTTCTGAGCAGTCCATTGCCAATGTCAGCAGAATGTGCTGCTTAAGGGTAAACCTCTGAGGTTAGATTCTGACTCCTTTGCTACCTGTGGTTTTGATCAATGTCTTAATATTTTGAAACTGTAATTTCCTAATCTGTAAAGTGGGGAAATAATAATGATAGTCACAGGGTCATTGTGACAATGAAATGGGATCATCTATATCTGGAACAAATTAAACACTTAGTAAAAGCTACTGCTGCTGTATTCAGTAGTCGAGCTAGGTTTTCAAAACAGGAAGACTCCAGGGTGGCGATTTGTTTGCAGGTAGGTGAATTCATTTTGAGGTTGTGTTTATAGAGCAATTTACATGAGATCGAGAAAATGTCCTTAAACATGTCAGAATGAGGGAGAAAACTGATGGAGCTTAATGGGTGTCTAAAGCTCCACCAGGCTCTTGGCTGCTGTCACCATTATTATTTATTACTTTATGTCACCACTTCATGAGGAGTGAGGAAAGAAACGTCATGCTAAATGCTGATAGTCGCCAAAAACTTTCCATTTTTTTTAGCGTAGTGGAAAGAGAAGTGATGATGAACATAAAAACAACCCTCTCATACCCATGACTGATTTAAGTGAGAATTCTACGGAATATGAGAAGCCTCAGTAGGAAATCCCCCTGCCAGCACTCACTCGCTCATTCGCCTATTCACTCACCCGTTTGTTCATTCATAAATAAAAGAGCAGTACTAGTAATGTCTGTGAGGAGCAGTGAGAAGCACACATTTCTGTCTCACACTGGTGCTATTATAATGACCAAATTAAAACCTAACTTAGGAAAAAAACCACACAGCTTTCTTTAAACCTCCTGCCGGGACAAGAAGGAAGGGCAGGTTGCTGAGTATGTTGTTTCCCGAAAAAGAGAAAAAGAGGATAAGTCTGTGACAGTGAACGGGTAATTCCATCAAAGACTTGGTGTGATCACAAGCAGTGGGGAGAGGTAGCAGGATAGAATTTTAAATTAAACTTAAGTTGATTTTCTTGAACAGTTTTAGAACGCTGTCCATAATTAAATAGAAATGATGAAGAGGATGGGAAGGGCGAAAACTAACAGAAACTACAAATGGCAATTTATAATTATTAACTAACTGCATTGCAGGGTCAGACGTGGCCCATGTAAGTGTCTCTTGGCATTAGCATAGGAATGTCTCTTGAAGTCACACTGCTGCAACAAAACTCTTTTCACTCTATAGTTGTAGAATTATTATTACACACACACACACACACACACACACACACACACACACACACACCTACTTAATTATAACCTGCCAACATGGCCTTGTCATTCATTTCTGAGTCCTGTCACTCAGGCAATAAATTGTGAAGAATTGCCAGCTTAGCCACCATCACCAACCACTAGAGTTCCCTGAGTTTCCCAGACATTCTAAACTCTGTACCCTTCTGGGGACACATTTGCACTGTGGGGTCCTCACTTTGAAATGACAAGCTCTGAACACAAATGGAGCAGCCTTTGTAAACCGCTACCTTCTCCTGCGATGATTTTTCCCTATTGTCTGTGCATCTTGTTAGTGCCATGCTTGAATCCACACCATTAGAGCCGTAACACAGCTGCTGTCATTCTCAGTTATGTAGGGCTCTGGCAAAGACAGATCAACTCTGAAAAAAAGCCTCTTGCCCCCCATTTTATCACCCAGAGTCAGAAACTTAAATACATAACAACCAATTATTTGAAGTCTTCCCAAGGCCCATAGGATAGGGCCAATTGCCCTTCCAAACTCAGAAAAAGAGCTGAAATAAGGAGGATAGGACAGGTCAGGACTGATCAAAACTAACATTCAGACAGGAAGGACCAATTAGGATGACTGCTGGAAGGGAATGCAAGACACCAGAGAAGCAGGTGTTTTTGATTATTTTTTCTTTTTAATTTGAGAGAATATTACAAGTAAAAATTCCATTAATATCCACAGTTCAGTGAGTTTTTGTTATAATTTTAAACATATGTCTTTTTTTATCACTTCAGGCAACAAAGCAAAGATTATGCCTAATGTGTGCAATGAATTAAATTGTGAAGAGAATGTATTTAAATTAGCAAGGAAAAGATGAAAATCTCTTTCATGGATTTAACTACATTTTGATTTATATAAGACTTTTTAGCTAATTTGGAGGCTAGTTTCTTTTATGAGATGGGGTTTTTTAATGTATTTTATTTTATTTGTTTTGAGAGAGAGAGAGACAGAGACAGAATGTGAGTGGGGGAGGGGCAGAGAGAGAGGGAGACACAGAATCTGAAACAGGCTTCAGACTTCAAGCTGTCAGCACAGAGCCCAACTCGGGGCTTGAACTCAGGGACCATGAGATCATGACTTGAGCCCAAGTCAGACACTTAACTGACTGAGCCACCCAGGCGCCCTGAGATGGGTTTTGAGATTAAAGACAATTTGAATGTTTAAATATGGGTAAGGAAAGATTTGACAATGGGTAAATGTACTCTAAACATGAGCTGTCAAACATGGCTGCATTTTGGAATCAGTGGGGAGCTTTAAAAATTCATTTATGCCTGTATAAGACTGAAAACACTGCCAATTAAATTATCACTCTTCATAAACTGTATGATGCACCCCTAATATGAGAGATAATAGTGAGGTCTACAACTGATAATAATTGTAATGTTGGCTTTGGAGGTTAACAGCCCTGGGAAATAATCTAATCAGATTTTCCCTAGCTTTGGGAAAATGGTACAGGAATAGTGAATATAAAGCCAAAATAACCATGATGAAGTTTACTTTTTTCTCTGTGAGGGTTTAAAGGAAAATACTGATATGAAACTTTCTTTGCAGATCTCAGTGTGCCCATATGGCTTTGTTAGCCAATTAATAACAAAGTAGGCACAATTATTTTTATTTTTTTTTAATGTTTATTTATTTATTTTGAGAGAGAGAGACAGAATCTCAAGCAGGCTCTGTACTGGCAATGCAGGAGCCCAACATGGGGCTCGATCCCAGGAACCATGAGATCATGAACTGAGCTGAATTCAAGAGTGCAACAATGCTCAATGGACTGAGCTACCCAGGTGCCCCTGCAGAGGATTACTGTTAAACCAAGCCATGAATATTGTCATATTTATCTGAAAAGAAAGGTCTCGCAGAAAAGGAGTGGATTCCTGGACATAATTATGAGTCTTTTAAAAAAGCAAATGGGAGAATGGATGTTGGGTAGTTAAAACAGTGTCCACTACAAGGAATGATCATGGCACCAGGATTTGTATTAATTAAAAATTGCAGGGGCGCCTGGGTGGCTCAGTTGGTTGAGCAACCGACTTCAGCTCAGGTCATGATCTTGCAGTTTGTGAGTTGGGGCCCCGCATCAGGCTCTGTGCTGACAGCTCAGAGCCTGGAGCCTACTTCAAATTCTATGTCTCCCCCTCTCTCTACCCCTCCCCTGCTCACGCTCTGTGTCTCTCTGTCTCTCAATAATAAATAAACATTAAAAAAATTTAAAAAAAATTGCAAACAACTTATATGCTCATGAAAGGAGGTTTCGAAAAGTATCTTATATCTTATATATAGATATAGATATAATGTCTATAGTAACATGACTATTAGATGCTAAATAAAAAACAACATCGTTTGTTTTTATATGTATATGTATATTGTTTGTATGTTTTTATGTAAAGCATGTCTATGCATGTGTATGATATCTACATATACACATATGCAAAGAGAAATACATTAATATTTAGGGATTCAATAAATGATATTTTTAAAATATAAGTAAGAATAATGGACATACCTTAGGGTGAAAAATCTCCTAGTAATTCTTGTGTTAAGATATACATTGGATAATTAATGTTAGTTGTACATTTAATGTTGAAAAACTAAAATGTTGTGGTAATTTAATTATAAAAGCTATTAATTGGTATGAAAATGATTAGTACTAAAATAGCTAAATAGAGAAATAGAGAGCTAGTATGAATGATTATTTATTATGATGCTTATTCATGATTTTGGAGATTTCCTTCTTTATAATCAAAATCTTCTATTGAATTAAACAACTAGATGTTAAATACAGCTTTTAAGAGTTATATGTTTAGTAATACAACATTTATGGAAACATGTAACATTTCAACAAAATAGAATTATGATATCAAATACCTATTTTGGGGAATTATATTACTATTAAATAATTTAAACAGATTTGTTGACTTGAAAGGGATATTATGTTCTTTCTAAAGTTATCTAGTAAAGATGCTTCTGTGACATTCATATTAGAATGTCACAGCAAGTATTAGAAAAAAATGAGATTATTCCCACGCCTATGAAAATATTTCACTTCTAACATCTGGTAAAACTGAGCCTCTGTTTAGCTATATACATGTGATATATAAGGACTACAGGATTACTCTTGCACAGAATAGTGCCAAGACTTTATTGTTCCAGCATTACAATTTTAAATTTGAAATGTGTATAACTAAAAATTTTAGTAATACAGTTAGAATAATTATTTTAAGTAAAATATCAGATTTATCCTCATATTTTAGAAGTTCATTCACTAAATAGTGATGATATTTTACTTTGCTCTTGGTTTTGGCTAAATATTTATGCTAATATTTGACCATCTCACATCGGATCAAATGGTTCTTAGAGGGACCTCTATTAAGTGTGTATGTCTGTGTATGTATGCATGTACAAAAATGTATATATTTATTTATAAATGTGTATATGTATGTATATCTTTGCATATGGTGTGTGCTTATGTGTACACATATGTATGTGAAATACACATATATAGTATGGAGTGGGGGGAGAGGGAGGTGAGCAAGAGAGAAAAGAAATTCTGGAAAGATTTGTAAATTTTTAATGGTAAATATCTCTGTGAGGTGTCATCAATAGAACTTTTATTTCCAGCACACATATTTCTATTTGGAGTGTTTTATTTTTAACATTCATTACATCTCTGATGAGGTAACTTCAGTGAAGGGAAAGCACAGCCGACTTTGGTTTTAGAAGGTAAATGCTAACTTCTCAGGGAGCTTATTAGAGTATGTTCACACTGGAGCAATCATCTCAATTAAGACTGAGAGTAAGGTTAAATCCCATTAGGGCAATTATTCAGTTAATTACTCTGGTGTGAACATAGCCTTAGTTTAAGAGATGTAGAACATGAGCCTGTATCTAAAGGGGAAGAAGGTCAGGGCCATCTCCCCAGCAAACCAATTTAGAAGATTTAAGTGAGCTGCTCCATAAGCCAAGAAGGAATCACTTTTTGAGAAATTAGCATTTAAAAAGAGAGTATACTTAATTAGTACTGGACACAAACCCCAGACACACACTTATCACCAGAGAGAAATGTCAAAAGTGGAATATTTTTACAATAGGATGACCATTGGGCAGTTCAGCATCCTTAAGCACAAATTCTTTGCTACATCATTCATTCATTTACTCCTTTATTCACTATGTAAATATTTATTGAGTGTCTAATGATGCACATTAAAAATTTGTCTTCTATTTTAATGTTCAGGGAAGGCATGAGGGAAGAATCAGAGAAACCAAGAAATGGAATGAGTTATTTCCTACAGCCATGTGTTCTGTTAGGATCTAAAATGCAACGTGGAGTCATGGATTCACAACCCATCTTGAGTAATGACCAACAATCTCTTCCTTTATTCCAAGGACTTTTATTTTGCTGTGTTTGTATCATCTTAGCTATTAAATAGCATCTTTATGATGCCCAGCTCTGGTCCTTTATAATGCAAAACCAAGCCACTACTCAATCATGATGCAAAAAGCCAGATATTTGTTCTTATGTAGCACAGGTAGGATTATAAGCGAAGCTTTAGGGATATTTGCTTTGCTTCTATAGTGACATCAAACCCCAAAACAAATCAAATATACTATTTTTGCATTCTTTTCCACCTTCCCTTCCCCAGCCTCCTTAGTCTGGCATTGGATTTTTAAGGATAAGCAGGTGAAGACTTTTTTTTATCTTGCATTTTCTGCATCACTGAAAAGTCCATGGGATGAAATGGATCTGTTTCCCAAAAGGGGAAAATCAGAACACTTTCTTTTCCTGCACTTGGGAACTTGCTCAAGGGTGAAGCTCTTATTGACTGTGTGTCTACCATTTGAAAAGAGATTCTGGGCTTATTATAGCTTCTTGGGATACAGAACAGGGAAAGAAATGTGCTATCTGTTAAACTAAACTACATGAGTGATTCATTTTTTTAGCCACTATAATAATTGTTCTTATAGATTGAAATTAATTTTTTCAAACGTACATAATACAATTTATAAGAATATAGGTTTTTAATAGCATTAATTAATTTTTTTAATTTTATTGGTTTTAGCTAGAAAGTACTACTACACTGAAGTTTTGTCATATTATTTTCTTAAGAACCAAAAGCTGTTTAAGTCTTTCCTGGGATTTTGAATAAAGGAAATTACTAATAAATCAACAGGTTCTGTATTGATCTACTTAATTCCATGCCTCTGAATCCTGTGGAATATTTAATGTCTCCCAGAATTTTGGTCCTGCCCCAAATGCTGGAAGCAATCCTGTTCCTAGACAGGAAGAATAATAGTAAGACCCTTTCATCGGTAATCCAGATCAGAATTGCTTTGCATACTCTGATGTTTTAACGTCTTTCTTGTAAATGATCTCCTGCCTCATTCACCTGTGTCACAGTTATTTAAACCTCATTTCCAATAATACTCTTGTCTTCCTTATCTCCTTTTATCTAGTAGATTAGAACATCATATATACTATTAGTTCATGTAATTTTGATTATGTATGATTTTACAAAGGAACCTAGGGGCACCTGGGTGGCTCAGTTGGTTAAGCAGCCCACTCTTGATTTTTGGTCCAAGTCACAATCTTGTAGTTTGCTGGATCAGGCCCTGTGTTGGGCTGTGTACTGAAAGCATGGAGCTTGCTTGGGATTCTCCCTCTCCCTCTCTCTCTCTGTCCCTCCCTGACTCATGTGCAGATACTCTCTCTCTCTCTCTCTTAAAATAAACTTGAGGGGCTCCTGGGTGGCTCAGTCGATTAAGCCTCCGACTTCAGGTCATGATCTCACAGCCTGTGAGTTTGAGCCCCACAACGGGCTCTGTGCTGATAGCTCGGAGCCTGGAGCCTGCTTTGGATTCTGTGTCTCCCTCTCTCTCTGCCCCTAACCCACTCGCATTCTGTCAGCATCTCTCTCAAAAATAAACATTAAAAAAAAAATTTTTAACTTTAAAAAAGAGAGCCTAATTTTTTTATGTACTTTTCATGTATATACTACATATGATGGGTGTGCTGTATATTATTCTACATATTATGTATTTATAGATAAAGATTAATATACAGGGTTATATAAGCCAGATCATGTTCATTATATTTTATGGGCCATATAAATTATCGTCAAACTCAATGTTGACTAATTGAATTCACCTTGCGTGCTGAATTTAGAACCTAACTTCTAACGTACATCTACTGTTAAGTTTCTATTGTTGTTATAATTAATTACCACAAAGTTAAATGGCTTAAAAACAACATGAATTTTCTGTCTTATCATTCTGTAGGTCAAAAGCATGGCAAGGGCCTCATCAGGCTAAAATAAAAGTGTTTTCAGGGCTGTATTCCTATCAGTATGTTGTGGGTGGGGTCCATTTCCTTGCCTTTTCCTGCTTCTAGAGGTTACCTACCTTCTTTGGCTCACAGCCTCTTTATATCTTCAAAGTGAGCAATGACAGCTCAAGTCTTTCTCACATTGCATCCCTCTGGCCTTCTTTGCCATAGCCCTCTTCTACTTTTAAGGAGCATTGCAATTACATTGGGCCCACCCACATAATGAATGATCAACTCCTTATCTCAAGGTCCATACCTTTAATTATGTCTGCAAAGTCCCTTTTGCCATCTAATAATGGCATCTAAGGTAACATATTCACAGGTTCTGGGAATTACAACATGGATCCTTTCCCACCAGGCTGAACTGGCCTGAAGTTTGCTGCTCAGAATTCCTTACATCACTGGTGCTGCCCCAGAGGTGTAACAGGACTTGACATGTCCAGCATGGTAACAAATCTCCACTATACCTTCAGTTAGTCTCTTGGAAACTTCTATAATATGTATTTTATCCAATACATTTCCCCATTATCATAGTGGTTACTCCAAGCCTTCTCCATCAAGCTCAAGCCTCTATTTCATGTCATGTCTGTCATGGTCATTGCAATATGCCCCAATTCCTTTGCAAGGTAGGACTTGTAGCCCAGGTGCTGGGAGGGAGTGTGGTCAGCAAACAACATTTAGTTGTCAGAGCCCTAATACCACTGCCTGTCCTAGTAGGATTGCTCCCTCTTGGGGTGGCCCTTATGCAGATGACTGATTGATATGAAGGGTATAAAGGTGTGCTTATCTCTGTCTAACTCAGAGCAAACCTGAAAGTCTGCTCTATTTCCAGAGCTCCCTATGGGGTAGGCCAAGACTATAATTGGACCTCCATCACACTTGAATTTCACCCCCTATTCTATTCTGCTCTCCTCTTTTGCTTCCTTCAGGTCTGGCCCCAAGAACACCCCTTAAAAAACGTTCTGTGAGCTAATCCCTATTGTAGAGCTGGCTTTACAGAGAACTCAACTTGCAACACCCTTTCAGAAAATGAGTTGTCTTCCAAACTACCTAAATATATTTCTGTTGCCCTCATATGTTTAAACCAGAATATCCTCTTCTCTTTAAGGTCTTTTGTAACCCTTCCAGGAAAACTGAGTTTTTCTTTCTATGCTCCTCCATATTCTAGAACATAAGACCTCTATCATAAGAAGTTAGATACTACATTGGTAAATATAATTATTCCTCTTTACCTTCACAACATGTGTTCTCTGAGAATGTCTTGTAGTTTGCTGGATCAGGCCCTATGTTGGGCTGTGTACTGAACATTAAAAAATTAAATTAATTAAAAAACATAAAAGCAGTATGTCTCTTTTGTGTTAGCCCTCTAATATCTAACAGAGCTTGGCATAAAGATGCTTAATAAATGTTTTTAACAATTGTGTGAATGAGAAGATGGTCTCTTCTGCATCCATTGAAATCCCAATTTAGTTACGATTCATCATATTACTATTTATACAGAGTTGGCACAACATATCTACTCTTCTTTGCACTAAATGTGTACTCAACTCATGCCCTACCCCCATCTAATCATGCTTTCTACACACTTTAGGAAAATAAAGAGTCCACAGGCCACATCAGGTAGACTGAATTTCTACCATTTAGAATGCTTTTTGCAATTCTTCTACCCAATTGTTTTCTTACAGGTTCTCCTCATGTCTCAATCACATTATCTTTCCTGCCCATCTATCTATATAGGTTACACCTAGCCTGCTTCCAGTTATCGGAGATGATCAACACCTGTAACAAAAAATCTATAATAAAAAATGACAGTAGCATTACCTATCTATGAGTTGAACTGGAATTTTTTACATTCTTAATGGCCTTGGAGAGGAATAGTCTGTATTCAATTAGAAAGAACACCAGAGATAGATCATCTTGCCCTCTTAAAAAAAGTTCTCAAGCATCTAGTTCACAACAACTATTTTTTTCTTTATTTCAATTGCTTAAGAATCAGGAATTTCTTTCTATTATATTATATAACAGTTGGCAATGCACACCAAACAACCACAGGAAAAAACCTAGTGTAACTGATCACGGAGATACAATTCTTCCTTTCTTATCATGTATATCCCCACATTTTCTATTCTGCCACATTACTTATTTCCTTCTCCTGGACATGGTTATCTTATTATCTGTTTTCCACAGCATGTTAACACTTTAATGCACATACCTGCTTTTTGTGATCTTTAAAAGGTGAGTGTTCTGGGACCAGGAAAGTGCAGAAACAGCTTTAGATTTCACAGTGTCTGATAATTTAAAAATCCTGATATCCATACCGACTCTTTCTTCATTCATGATTCCAGGTTTATAACTTCTTCTCCAGGTTAGGATTTGATCATGCTGCCCTCCCAGTTGTGCATATTTAATTTTTAACATCTAAAAAATATCCATACCAGATTCAGAAACATATCTAGGAAGTATATGCTTCATGGACGCTCATGTCAATGGTAGCACTGCCATAATGTGGTCAACCTAATATTTACCTAGATTGTCGGTGATTATATGGAGACTAAACTTCAATTCCAGCCAAAGTGATTGCATTTTTCTCTTCACATTTTCCCCAAAGTTCAAGAATGTTGTTTTTTTAAATTTATGTGTATGATGGCATATTTTGACATGTAAAATATCAAACTAAGCGAGTCATAAAAATGAGGCAGAAAAAATATGTGTTGGGTAATTCATATAGCATGAAGATAAAAATGTGATTCACAAATACTGTGGGACTTTCTTATTTGTATAACTTATTTGTTGAATTGAAATATTACTCTATAAATAAAATAAAGTCTGAAGTCAGAGCTAGAGAGATAAACAAGTATAAAACTTGATAATCAGACTTTCTAATAATGGAATTGAATTAGACAGAAAAACACTGAATTCTTAAGAGAACTGGTAATGAGTACCAATTTACAAGATCAAGAATCCCTCTAGTTGGACACGAAATTATCGCTGTAACATTCCTAGAATGTTGGGACAGAGAAACAATCTGGTGGAATGAGACAGAGATGACGATGAGGCTGGTGATGAATGAGGTGGAGAAATATTTTTCCACTTAAAGATGGTGCTACCGATGGTATTACTGACTTCTGAATATAATAATGAATATCAAAAATAAGAATTGGTGAACTACAGTTCCTTCTACGCTGAGTAAAAATCTGTCTTACCAATTCAGTCTGTTCATAAAGACCTTGCTATTGGTAGCTTTCTCTTTGGGACTCAGAGGCTACACGACACGTCTCTAAAGCAGGCACCTCATTTATGAATCGTGCACCTTAGAGTCATCCACTCATAGCTATTTCTGAAGTACTTCCCCAAGGATGTTCAAGGAAAACTAAACTAGTTATCAGGATAACTAAAATTTTTGAGAAAACAAGTGTAGCCTCATAATTGTTTTTTGTTTCCTTATATCATCTGAACTGAACACATGTGGTCAGGTTTACTAGAACACATCAACTTACTATTGATTTAAAGTAATTTAACACAACCAACCTTATTTGGGAATAGCCTAGTTAACTGTATCTTTCTTAGTTGTTCAAAAACGAACATCTTCAGAAATAATATTTACAGTGAGCAGTCTTGGGAAATCACAACATTTAAAGATTTTAGAAACAAATTGAGTATTTACTTTGAAAGACTTGCATCTTTTTATGGTATCCTCTTAGAATAATAATAAGCAGTGGAAATTTAAAATCAAATGATATGTGAAATGTTTGGCATAGAATAGGTGCCAAGAAATAATAGTTCTCTTCCCTTCAGGATCTCAAAGCAGCTAACATTTGTAATTGAAGAGGTGCAATTTATATCACACTTAACAGTATCAAAACATACATGGATCATTATCATTTAATTGGAAATTACAGGCCAGAATCAAGATATGAAATTGCCCCATTCATTTGCATAAGAAGAAGAAGAGAAAACTCCAAGTCTAGTCTAGGATGGAGGCAGAAATTAAAGACCCCAGTATGATGACCATACGGTAAAAAATACTTTCCAATATTAGTTTTTTAACCAAATTCTCTAGAAATTGCCAAGAAACATTCTAATCATAGACACTATAGTTTCAAATTAGAGAAACCAGTTTTGATTAAGGAAATTATGGATATATATTTTAGTATAGGTTTTTTTTAATCTAAGAGATGCAAAGGCAACAAAAGATTTAGATTTTTTATCATTTCCCAAATTATTATCAAGCCTTACCTAGATCTCTTTTTCTGATTTACCTCTTACTTTTATTTATAGTCAAATTTAATTATTAAATAAAGCTACTTTTCACAGACTCCTAAACCTTTTTCCCCATGTGAAATTTTAGAGAGTGCAGTCTCCACTTTACTTATGTTCTGTTTTAATAAAATCACTGGAAATAATTTTGAGCTTATATCTCTCTGTAGTGCCATTCACTCTCAGCCAATGAAAGTGTCCTAAGCACTATCCAAGTTCTAGGGGCACTGCAAAGCACAGGAAGTAAATTAATGAATGGAGTCCTTCTAGTCAAGCAGCTTCAACTATGTAAAAGGATTATTGATACCTGAGAGTGGACAGTTAAGTTACTAGAAATATATTTGTTCAAAAAATGGATAAATATCTGGTGAAGTGTGATGTTTTAAAATTAATACTGAAAACATCAATCTGGGGTGCCTGGGTGGCTCAGTCAGTTAAGCATCCAACTCTTGATTTCAGCTCAGGTCATGATTTCGTGGTTCGTGAGTTCAAGCTCTCCATTGGGCTCTATGCTGACAGTGTGGAGCCTGCTTGGGATTCTCTTTCTCATTCTGTCTCTGCCCCCGCCCCCCACTCGCACTCTTTCTCAAAATAAATACACTTAAAAAAAAAAGAAAACATCAGCTCATGTGCTTGCATACCTTAAAGAAGTTTAGCCATGATGATTGGACCTTTACTAGCTTTTGGGTACTTGACTTAGATTATCTCTATTATTCATTATATAACATATTGTAAGTTTGCCTTTATTATCCTCATTTCTCACATTAAAAACAAAACAAAACAAAACAAAAACAACTGAGCCTCAGGGTTTCGGCAATGCATCCAAGGTTACACTGCTAATAAGTAGTAATGTTATCATATGTTATCATATATTCTTTCCTTAATTGTCATATTGTAGTGTATTTCCTCACCCTCACCTAATCTCTACACTTACTGTCCTTAATGAATACTAGATAATGACTAGAATCATGATCTTAGAGCATTTCCTGAACAATGAAACATTTTCAGTGAGGCTCAGAGGTGTAAGCTGTCAACACAAACTAGACCTATGGTGAGGTAAATGAATATAGTGTATACAAATTAATAACACTGGAAATCTCAAGATAAAATTAAGATTGGTTCATTTTGTGATTTCAGTTGAAAACACTAAGGAGATTTTAATATCACCAAGGATCAAGAAATAGAGTGATGAAGGGGCGCCTGGGTAGCTCAGTCGGTTAAGTGCCTGACTCTTGATCTCAGCTCAGGTCTTGATCTCAGGGTCTTGAGTTCAAACCCTGCATTGGGCTCCATGCTGGGTATGGAGCCTACTTAAAGAAAAAAAAAAAAAAACAGAGTAAGGAAAAAAGGAATGCAGTAATAGAAGAATAAAATTTTAATGCTATATATATTTCATTAACCTACTCATTCTATACTTACTGAAAGTTCCTAAGAAAAGGTTTGGACATAATAACATCATCGTTCTCTTTTTTAAAAAAAAGCATTATAGGCTAGTAAGTGAAATGGCACAGACACACTGATAAAGAGAGAGAAACAGGGATACAAAGGAAGTAAAGGAGATAAGCATAGTGAAGGAAATCCTCCTGGATGCTTCATGGCATTTTCACATATCCTTGAACAATATGTATTATTTTAACATACAAAGATGAAGGGCATGTCAACTAGAGGACACAACACAAATCAAAGCATTAAGCATGTTCAGAGAAAAAAACAAGGAATGTGATTTGGGGACAGAATACATGAAATGTAGCCTTATAAAATGAGACAGTTTAGCATCACATTTTTCAAGAGCTTTGAATGAGTCTAGACAGCGTTCGTTATAAAACAGAGAATTGCTGAAGATTTATGAAAGGTGGTTGGATATATATTATCAGAATGGTAATTTCTTAAATTTCCTGAAAGTGTGGCTAATCAGTGAATGGACAGAAGAACAAGGGACCATGTCACAACAATCCTGGTGTCACAACAGGAATCACAAGTCAAGGATTAATGCAGAGCATGGGTAAATTTGGCATACATATTAAAAATTAATAAATAAAACATGACTTGCAATTCACTGGATTTAGGGGTTAGTGCAAAGAGGGAAGAAGTATCAGTGAATCATATAAGTTTTCAAGAACAATGATAATTATATAATGTAGAAGCCACAGGAGGAATTGCTTTACAACTGAAATCTAAGCAGTATTCAATATTCAATAGGCAGTTTTCAGTATGTGGCTTGAACTTGGGAGGGAGGTTGGGAATGAAAGTACTGATTTAGGAATTTAAAGAGAGTTGGTGACTAGAGTCAACCCACTTATAACAACAGCAATAAAACAGCCCACAGAGAGTGGGAAAATGACCTCAGTCGAGGTAAAAACAGTAGCTTGGGAGGGAAGAAGGAGATAGAGAAATCAAAGAGGTATAAAGAAGACCTAACTAAGCATTGTATCAAGTTGGAAGAGTGCTCTTCAGGGTGACCCAGTGAATAATAATAACATACTGTAGACATAAAGAAAGGTACAGCTAGAGCAAGGGGCACAGTTCGACAACCTTAGCGGTCTGTGTGCACTCTGCCTCGATTCCAGAACTACTTTATTCCCTCCACGCTGAGACTATGCACTGTCTTCCGGTGTCAGCATTTCCCTCGTGCCTACTCCCAAATCCAGCCTCCGTTACCAGATACAAACAGTTTAGAGATCATAAGACCAGGTTTTAAGCCAGGCAAGAACAGGCATACGTTTTTTTCCCTCTCCGTGTGGAAATATTATCACATTATTCCAAATACATAAAAGGAATTATTTCCTTTCTCATATCCAAGTGGGCTATATGCGCTTTCTTAACCTATGGTTGCTTTGATATTGTAAGATCAACACAGAGTTGTCTACCAAATAATGGAATACACAATAAAAGGCCACTCTGGTAATTAAAAGAGGACTTTTCAGGATAAGGAAAAAAAAAGATCTAGATTTCTCAATAGATGGTAAATTTCGGGATCTTTTTGTTTGTCTGTCTTTGCAGGAGGTAATCTTGCAAGATATTTAATTATAGTCAAATTCATAATGAGCAATGGCAGTACACATTATAAAGTACTCTGGCATTTCTAAGTATTTAAATACGTTCTTCTTTTTTTTCCTGTAAATCCCAAGGTTAACTTCTATTGGTATGCAGGAGAGATTGTATCTAAGTGCATGCTTGAGAGAGAGAGTGTGTGTGTGTGTGCGTGTGTGAGAGAGAGAGAGAGAACATACAAGAGCAAGACTGAGAGAGCAGGAAGTATACAGAGACCAAAGAGAATAAGAGAGTGAAAAAAGAGAGAAGGAGGAGTGAGGTGCTTTGTTTTTACTCTGATGTGCTTATTTCAAAGTGTTGTAATTCTAATAATTAGAAGAACTGTAATATCTTAAAGTATCCTCATCCTTACAATTTATCTTTGTATTGAAAGGAAAAGAAAACACTTCTAACAGGGTTTGTTGTCCCAATATCCACAGAAGGGCAGCTATTCATTTTGCTGTCTCTTTCCTTCAACATATTTTGTAATAAAATTAGGCAAAGGAAGTGGCTGGTCTCTGACACTTGGGTTGCTCTCCTGAATGCTTTTTTTCCTGTCTCAATTTGATTCCAGACTACTGCTCTGAGTCACTGCTCTGCCTCCTCCCCTGTTTCCTGGTTTTCACTGAGTAGTGATCAGTGACCAGATAAAAAGCTACATTTCTTCTGGTTTGTGAAAAGATCATTTATTCATTCATTTAATCACCATTTTTTTAAGTCATATAATTGGATGAAGACAAACAAAAGTCTGAACAAGCTACTTACACGAGGCTCTAAATATAATTATTTATCACTTCTTGATTACGGCTGTTCTTTTCCTATCTATATTGTATCCCTTCTTTTCTATTGGCCTGACACACAAAAGAAATTAAATTACATCTCAGATAATTGATCTCTCTACTTATTTGGCGAAAGAAGGAGGACATTTTATTTATCTCATTATAATGTGAAAAAAGAATGTAATATGATTGAGAATGTGGAAACTATCTCATCTCAGCTTTCTGTAACTATTCTGATGACCTGGAAGTCTGTTATTAAAAGCATTCTCTCATTCAAAATGCACACACGTATTCATACTTCCAAGAATTTTATATCCTGTACTATTTACCCAGTTGTCATAAGCACAGAAAATTAAAGCACGATGTTATTATTAGTTATCAGAATAATTCAATTTCTGACGGAAAAACTCAGAACTCAGTGTGAGATTAAATGATGCTAGGCAGTGCTCATGGGACAGATTCTGGGGTTTCATGAAGTGTAAATCCTAGAATAAGATATCTATGCTATAGAGCTGCAGTTGACTGCATTCCTTAACTTTATATGCTTTCCCTGACCTAATAGTAGCACATCAGAGATGTATTCTTTCATCAGTGTTAGATGTCTTCTGGTTGTATCCAAGTTTACAGGCAGGAAGCATTGAATGCATGTTTTGAGAAATAATGGTTTTCAAATGGAAAATTTTTTCTAATTAAAAGTGAAAAGTTCCTTAAGATTTCTGAAAGTTCTGCTATTTTAGATCCTATCCTTGGGATTACAGCTTCCTATAAATATAGAGTTAGAGGTATGGATTAAATAATGGATTGGGCATGGGAGACAGCACTTTAAATTTCATCTTCACCAGGGAAGCTCACTATATGCCTTAAAACAAGCTACTTAAACAATCACCTGTATCAATGCTAAGTACTTTATGAACACTTTCCCACCTTACCAAAGTAGAAGCCCAGATTTGCCTCCCTGGCCTTGCTTGGAGATACAGTGTAGGCATGTGACTTAGTTCCCTTCAAATTGTCATTCAGAAGAAAAGTAACAGGAGGATGGTGACGTTGAGCAGACTCCTTATTGCTGGAAAGGATGGTGCTATGCTGTAGAAAAATGAAAAGCTTTCCACAGCAGTGCCAGAGGCCCAGCGACGCCTTGGAAACTTTGTGACTCTACCTGCTGTGGGGTCTGTTAGAGCAGCAGAAAAAAGCCTCTTGGGCAGCACAAGGCTGTTGTTTTTGGCTGTAGAGCTTCCCAGCCAGATTTTCTTTGCTCCTCTAACAGTTTATGTAAACTATCCACTATCCTTTATCAAACTGCTTTTGCTAAATTTGTTAGAGCTGGTTCAGACGTTTATGAATAAGAACCCTAACTGAAATACGTATGAAGGAACTTGCAGTTCCTTACGCCTGTAGGCTAGCATTCAAATCTCAAATGCCAATGAGACTGGTCTTCCAAGTAAAGCACACCGGTATAATCCACTAGTGAATGGCAAGGAACTTGATGATGGGAGCTTAGAGGCCACAGCTGTACTCAGCTCTAGCTGTTGGGTCATACTAATACACTGACTCAAGGGCACTAGCTTCTAATCTATGAAAGAAGCTAGACATCTATTTTAGTACTTACAGTCTTCCAACTTTATAAATATTGGCAATTAATAAAAATGTTTTAAAGTGTAGTGGGATCAGAGAAAATGTATCTCTATTCTGGGGGGGGGGGCCTTTGAGCTTTCAATTTATGAACTTAAAATTATTTCTCATGCTGGCTCCCTTTCTCTGGGGTAGTAAGTTGAAATAACTCCTCTAAGAAGTATTTACTGATCATCACCCCATTTTGCGCAGCAGGCAGTGGGTAGGGAGGTGTGACAGGAAGAATAAAGAATCAGACACAGGGTTATGGAGAAGGATATGGAGAAGCTATGTGTTTACGTAAGAGAAGCCTCTTATTGGAAGAGAAATTGTAATTTTGGTTTAGGAACCACTAGACTTTTTAAACATGAAAAATGAAAAGTCTGGGTCATACTAAGCTTTTATTTTTTTTTTTTACATGTAAACACAAAAGTGACAAGAAAAAATCCCTTGAAGATACATATGCATATACACTCATACATGCCAGGGTAGGAAGCAGGAGTGTTTCCTCTAGGATTGAAGATAGAGATTGGAGAAAAAATAAATCAAATCTATTATTTTCTTATATTTCAAAGAGCACATTAATAAAGAAATAGAATCCATATTTCTCATTGACCACCGCATCCTTAGTGCTCTAGCTGAGTAGAAACCCAGTACGTGTTAAATCAATTATCATGTATTTATGTGTATGCTCTTCAGAATAAAATGTGCACACTTTACTGGAAGAACTGTTTGTTTGGGTAGCCAGAAAAAAATTTTAGATATAATCCAGAACAGCTGTATCAGTTTACCTACAAGAAAGAGTCATCATGAAATAAATCAGTTTGCCAAAGTCACAAACATTCCCACAGCAGAGCTATAACAAAGCCCCTGAGACCCTAGATCATAACCCTATACACAGCTATAGAGACACAGCTATAGAGCTGGAGCTTGTAATATACTCTATAAGAAAATAAGCTATTTTTTAACAAGCTTATATTTGTAGCTCAAAACTTAATGGCTTCTAATGGAAAGTATATAAATCTAGGTACTTCAGATATGGGCAATATACTGAAATATACATATGCATAATCATATGTCTCAGATTTGGTTTCACTCCATTAAATTTACATCAATTTTGAAAATATTTTGTAGACAGAAGATAATCTGTTGGTGAGAACATATTAGAGATTTTCTGGAATGCTCTTTAGTTGTGCTTCCGTGTCAGCATTTTCACAGCTTTAGATATGCTCTCCTGTTGATTGCTTTTCTTCCAGATGAAAGGAAGCAATTTCCAGCCTTGCACTTACTACACACTTAACTATGAAACAGTGATACACACGAAGGGCCAGTGATTATTATGCAGGTGATTTTATGGTATGAGTTCCCATAGTCCTCAGTCTCTCTAGAAACCATACACTATCCGCCATACCCATTATTTTCACATAAATTTTACAATTTCGTTTTAAATTGTATATTTTACATTTTTTCCTACATTGTTAAAATCCAGAAAAATGCCTTAATTTAAAAATAAGCACAGATTATTTATTCAAGAAGTTTGTTAAAAAGATATCATGTTTTATGACTACTCGCTGCTAAAGCCAGTGAAGAAATAATATAAACCATAGAGTTTACATTTAAAACTGGTTTGAAATTCCAATGACTATTACCTTGAGCAAATTAATTAATGCTACTCAATACGACTGTGTTCCCATTTGTACGATGTTGACAATGGTAGAAGTTTTGCTAGGTTGCTAAGATTTTGTGAATAGATTAATTTAAAATGTTTAATGCGTGAACTGTTTTCAATTTTATTTTTTTTAGTTTAAATAAATGAATTTAAAAAATAAAGTGGTTCTAGATATTGGAACTTTTACTTTGGAAAATCTTGTTCCCCTATGTCCACAAGGAAAATTCCTCTCTAATCCCATGAGGAATTATACTGGGTAAAATTCTAGTCTCTCGCTTCATCCTCATAAAAAAAAAAAAAAAAAGAAACAAACAAACAAACGAAACACAGAAATAAATGTTTAATAAATGTCATTGTATTTTTGTAACATTTTTCTTTAAGATCAGCTATGTGACAATTATACCCCTATATTATATCAGTTTTCTTCTACAACTATAGTGGCTTGCATCCCCAGCATCCATTATACTCTGTCCCTATTACACAGCAGCCCGTGTAGAGGTATCGATCGGTCATGAGCTCCTGGGATTCCGACCTCACCCCTCCTTGACACAGTGGACTAGTTCAGGGAGAAACAAGTTGAGTTGTTCTAATTAAAGCCCTAGACTTTAACAATTAGAGGAAGAGAGATTCTGTCTACTTTTGGCTGTTATTAACATGAATAGAGGGGAAAGCAAAAACATAGAGGAAAACCTATGCAAGACAAGAACAGATATAATTTTTAGTATATTGTTGTTAAACATTTTAAATCAGTGCATAACACTGAATTGAGACAATAGACTTCAAGATATTTAATCATGTTTATGTTATTCAGCGTTTACACTTTTTCTTAATTTTTGGGTTTAAAAAAGATTCTGAAACATGTATTTCGCCTCTGCTTTTTTTTTTTTTTTGATTGTTTCTTTGAGATTGTTTCACAGGAGAATTATTGGACCAAACAACATGAGTTGTGTTTAGAGTCTTGTCACTGCTTCCACAGTACTTTCCAAAGCTGTGGTGACCGTTTATTCTCCTTCTCTTCATTGACTTGTGAGAAAGCTGTTACTCTGCATTTTGCCCACAGTTAGGAATTATTGTTAACATTTGTTTTCCAAAATTGATAGGCAAGAACTGTTCCCAAATCAAATATTGGTTGATGATTCCTTAAGTGTTGATTAGTTGAATTTGTTCAGTATGCTTAATAATCATGGTATTCTTTTCTTATGAAAGGTCTTTTCCAGATTTTAGAACAGTATTTTAATTCAATGATAAAATTAAAGACAAAAGAAAGAATGCATATATCAAATAATTGCAACTATGTAAAAAAAAATGTCATAGAAAAAAAATATTAGAAGCCAACAGAATTGGGTCCTGTTTTTTGCCCTTAAATTGCTGTATATGAAACTTCCTTAAGCTAACTACATGCCATTCATAAAAGATTTTCAATTAAGTGAAGCGAAATGAAACTTTAAAAATAAATGTTAACAAATACTGGGTTTTACATAATTCATAGGGCCGTTATGAGCTTCTTTGTAAAGCACAAAGTACCCTAACAATATTAGGTTTTAATATTGCTATTAATAACAATGTTAATACTACTACTAATATTAGTATTAATAATAATAACTTGGTGCTAGAATAGTTGCTAAACAATTATGACATAAAAAACCTAAGATTGAAAACTTCCAGTCAAATACCTCACACAATGTAAAGGAAAAAATATTCTCTGAAGATTGCTTGCAGATGAAGTACATAAATATACAGATGAGTTTTGAGATAATCGTAGCTGAATAATCATTTAGTCTAATATTGTATATTAAGCATGCTTTAAGATGCTTCAAAAAGTAGCCAAAGAATAAATTTGAAGATATTTGAGAACATTCTAATATTGAAACATTAAATCTTTATTTATTCTCTCTGAAGTGTGTGTGCTAATCATAATATCATATTTAATTTCCTCTACAAAATCCAGCTGTTGCCATAAAATGCCCACTCCTGTCTATAACCAAAGGTAACAGAACTTACATTTTCTCTTCATTTTTAGGAATGTCATGTGACCAACTTAGTCATTCCCTTAAAATAAATTTAATGGAATATAGGTTTAATTCTAAAATTGTTATTTCTGGATTTTATGAGGAAGCTCTCTCTCACTCACTCTCACTCTTGCCCTTGCACTTTCTCTTCTAAAATAGAACTGATTATAAGAGAATTTAAATTGCATGAATTCGTATTTGCCAAACCCCCCACGGCTGAAAGATGGGAGATTTCTGGCAGGACAGAGAGCAGAGATTCTGAGAAGGCAGAGTAATGAAGTGCGTTCTTGTTAGTGTTAATGACTGCACGTGGATTGTTGATCTCAAAACTGGAGAGATAGCAGTGGTTTCAAGTAAACCTGCACAGAGCCTAATTTCAATGGTTATTTTCAGAAGATCTCTTAACTCTGTCTTGTCGGGACTGATATCGCAGCTCCCCTTCTGCATCACAGATCAGAACACTGAGTTGTCCTTTGTTTGAAGGGGAGAACAAGAGATCTATTTGCTAATAGAACTTGTTGTCATATACTCTCCCGGAGACCTTAGTTTTTCTGTTTTTCCATTATGCATAAGAGGCCCATATGTTCTGAACAAGAACACATTGAAAACTCAAAGAATATCAAAATATTCCACATTTTGCACCCTTGTTCTAAAGATAACATTTCCCTTGAGCGAGTTTACAAACTTGAAATGATTGGGATGGAGCCAGTCCAGTTCTAATTAGCAACATAAACTTCTGTTAAGGTTTTATTTCATGGATTGCTTCTAATTCTTTATATGATGCATTTCCTATGTATCATTAAGGAGAATGCACTGCTGTCTGATTTTGGCCAATTAAGGGAATAAATAACTTACAGACATGAGTCCGAATTATAGATATATATTTATTAAATCATAAAATAATATTGCTTAGGACCACTTTAATCATATCCAAATAATAATCACAAATAACCATAAACTATACAGATTTCTTTTTCTTTATATATGCAGTATGAGAGGTAAGTGTATGTATCATGCCCAAAACAAATGTGCAACACCATGTGATGAGAAAAGAAATCATTTGGAAAGAGAAAACTAACAGAAAAGAATACCAAAGAAACTAAATCTAGCCTAATTTGCCGAGTCTATAGCAAACGACCAGTGGTACATAAACATATGGAGAAGAGACTAGAGAAGAGAAAGAAGTGTCACAAGAATAGTGCTCAACTTGCACTCTGAAAAGTAAAACACAATCATGTCCTTTCAAATTTTTAATGACTTCATTCAAAATGTATGAAAAACTTCACACATAGAACGCAACAACAATATGGTTCAGGGTTTTGTTTTTTTGGTAAGTATCATGTATTCGATACTGATATTTTTGAAGTACACTTTATTAGTGTGAAATACTGCCAATTCTATGGTAACATCTTCGATTCACTTTGTCCATCAAGAAAAATAACTCCTACCAAACAAAAGCAGAGACACAGAATTGTTTTAAGGTTAAATTGTCTCATTGTAAAAATCATCCCGAAAATGAATTTTTACTCATCCTTTTATTTTTTTTTCCACTTGAGTTTGCCACCTTCTACACCACTAAAAGATGTTGTGTTTAAATACAATTACAATGAATTAACTAATCTTTAGAAGTAATTTTTGGCTCTGGAATTTTTGGTGTATTATTTGAAATAAATCCCCATCTGAGTTGATTATTACAATTAAAAATATTTCTAGATTTCATGTCTTGTATTATATGTGACCTTATTTCTTCATCAGAATAATAGCAGAAAAAATTATTTTCTATATTTCATTCGATGCAAACACGAACTCACTTAGAACACATATCGTCATCCTGTCTTTAATATTTCTGAATGTCAAAATGTAAAAGCATGTCACTATTTTTTCCTGTCCCTGGGAAATTTCTAAATGATGTCTTAATCCCAGTTGACAGAAAGATTACTAGACTTACTTAATCTAATAATTTTGTAAATACTGTATTTTCGCTGGATCAGTTTTCCATTTTAAATTTATTTAAAAACTGGGGCACCTGGGTGGCTCAGTCAGTTAAGCGTCCAAATTTGCCTCAGGTCATGATCTTGCAGTTTGTGAGTTTGAGCCCTGTGTTGGGCTGTGTGCTGATAGCTCAGAGCCTGGAGCCTGCTTCGGATTCTGTGTCTGTCTCCTCCCTCTCTCTGACGCTCCCCCACTCACACTCTGTGTGTGTGTGTCTCTCTCTGTCTCTCAAAAATAAACGTTAAAAAAATTCAAACTTATTTAAAAACTGAAAAACTAAGTGGGTATCTTAATGATGTGGGAAAATTCTTGTGGCTCTTTTCTGTGCAGTTAAGAGGGGATTATTAAAACATTAAATAACTCATTATGGTCAAAACTCTTTTATAAAAGTTGAAAGGAAAGGAAACTTTCTTATTCTTTTGTATCTCGGGGTTCATTTTACTTAATTCAAAAAATATATCACAATTACCATGTTAAATCTGCCATATGTATGTATGTGTATGTATGTGTATGTATGTGTATGTATTCAGTTACATAAAAATTTATATAAATTTTATATAAAATTTTATTTTATATAAAATTTTATTTTTATAAAAATTTATTTTTATAAAAATTTATATAAATTTACATAAATTTTATGTAACTGAATACATAAAAATTTATATAAAATGGAATATGTATGTGTATGTGTATGTACACATACATATTCCATTTTATATAAATTTTTATGTAACTGAATTGCAAAATAACTACTCAAATATGACAAGAGGCTTAGCTACCAGCAATCTAAAATACCTTGTTTCTTATGTAATGTACATACGCATATACATACACACAGCTATGAAATCCAGACTACCTTTCTGAACCAGAATTTTAGAACCTCAAAGGTAAATTCACAGATGATTATGCCTAGTAGAGTATAAGAAAAAAAAAATTCCAAATGTGTGATATTCTAAATCTGTGATTATTCAAAAAAATCAAAAAGAACCTCAGGGATATATTTACCATAATTAACTACAGTACAGAACACTAGAAGTTAAAATGGTTAAACTCATAGACAAAAAAAATGATAGTGAAATACTCTTAGTCATAATTAACATCAACCTTTTGGGATACATAGCATGGTCTATATGTAGTCATGAGTGAAAAAAGGAGCCTCTAACATCTGGAAGCTGACGTGGCACTCACAGATAGACTTTGATGGTCTTCTGAGAAAGATAAACAACTTTACAAAACATCAGCATCACACAAGGCTACTCATTGAGCATTATGGATGAAGATAAAAACAAAACACTTCAGAAATCACATTTAATCACAGAAAAAGAAAAAAAAAACACGAGCAATGTTCATACCAAAAAGAACATGTATTCTATCTTGGCAAATATGAGTGACTGCTGTTTCTTTACAAATACAATGTTAGTCTCACTCTATTCTTTTCTCCTTCTCAAAAAAATTTATTAAGATAATCAGTCATAGAATAATTCCTGCTTCCTAATATCATCCAATTCAGAGCAAAGCCCCACTTCCTTAGCCCTTCCTCTAGATTACCAACACAGGCTCAAATCCCATAATAATCCCTCTTTAACCCTCCATTTACTGAAACATTTAATGATTCCCCACGGAATGTGTTCTCCATCAATGCAGTGATGAATAAGCACTTGTTCAACTGGTGATCTTTGGCTAGGGGGCATTAAGGAAAATCATCAGATAGATATTTTCATTTATCAGTGATTATACCTGATGTCAACTTTATTATTTATTAATGCTCTTGCTATTTATTTTTCACTACATATTTTAGGGTGCTAAAAATATAAAAGTATCCGTAATATAGCCTACTATTTTTGGTTGAAAAGCGGTTGCACCATAATTATTCACATAGATCTGTTGAGCTGAATGCAAACAGGTTTAGGGTGTAAATGTATAAAACCACATGCTATAACTGGAGTTAGAAAAAACTAAATGATTATTGTTTGTATGTGGCACATCAACCTAAATGATTAACATTACAAACAAATGTTTGGTAATTTAGAAATCTCAATAGAATCACTGGAATCTATTAGAATTAATTAAATAATTCAAAGTATTAGAGACAGAGCAAACATTAAAAAAAATCAACATTCTCCTATGTACCCAAGATACTAGATAATAGAACAGTATCCCATATGCAGCAATAACAATAACAAATAAGTAGGAAAAACTCAGCAAAAAATATCTGGAACATATTTTATGGAAATTAAAAAATTTTATACACACATATTTATAAAAATTGAATGGAAATATGTGTGTGGAAGGGTTGTTAGTTCCTCTTCAATTAATTTATAGGATCTACACAATTCAAATTAAATATCTAAAGAATTTTTCTTGAACTTAATTAGTTCTAAAGCAGTTTCTAAAATAAATAAATACCAAGAACATTTTGAAACACAAAACTTATGAGGACACCCTAGGACTGCCAGAGAGTAAAGAATAAAATAAATCAACAAAATTCAGCATGATATTATAGCAAGAGTAGATATAAGAGACCAGCAGAATAGAATGAAAGCCCCAGTGATAGATCATAGTATGCAAAAATGTTTAACAGAATGTAGTTGACAGAGAAGTCAACTACAGAGTAGTGTCCCCATTCCCAGAGATGTCTGTAATGTCTATGATAAACATGTTAACCTTAGATTGCAAAAGAGACTTTGCAGATATGAATCGAATTGTGGAATTTGACAAGGGAAAATTACCCCAAATTATCCATGAGGATTCAATCTAATCACATGAGTCCTCAGAAGCAGAGAACCTTTCCTGGCTGTGGAGATAAAGAGAATCAGTGATAGGAGGATCAGATCAAAGAGACATGAGAAGACCTTGACTCACAGTTGCTGGCTCTGAAGGTGGAAGAAAAAAGCAAGGAAACAAGAAATGTGGGCACCCTCTAGAAGCTGGAAAAGACGAGGAAACAGCTTACTCCCTAGAGAACCCAGAAATGAATGCAGCCTTGCAGATACCTTGATGTTAGCCCAGTGAGACCTATGTTGGATTTCTGATTTACAAAAGTGTAAGATAACAAGTGGATGTCAATTTAATCCATTAAATGTGTAGTCACTTTAAAAAAATTTTTTTAATGTTTTTATTTTATTTTTGAGAGACAGAGTGTGAGTTGGGGAGGGCAGAGAGAGGGAGACAGAATCTGAAGCAGGCTCGAGGCTCTGAGGTGTCAGCACAGAGCCCGACAACGGGGCTTGAACTCACAGACTGTGAGATCATGACCTGAGCAAAGTTGGATGCCCAACCGACTGAGCCACCCAGGCGCCCCTATGTGGTAAATTCTTATAGCAGCAAAAGAGAAGTGAAGCACAGAAGATATTACGGTCTTATAAATCTATATAGCAAAAGTATTATCCAATAAGTGACACCAAGACAATGAGCTTAATTATTTTAAAAGAAGAAAAATCATAGACTTTCATCTCATAATTTACAATGACAAAATCTATATTAATAATGAAATTGAATAAGAAAAAAGAAGCCACACCAATTAGAAGAAAATGCGAGAGCCCATTCATTTCTTTATAGGTTGGATAGGTTTTTTTAAAGCACAACAGAAATTGAAAAAGTGATAAAAGGATGGAACAGTAGTCCACAAAAGGTATAATGGTTGGACATGAAGAAACACTCTGAGGAATACTAAAAGGCAAAGAAATCACTAGAGGAAAATAACTTTAAATATAACAATGAGTTAGCCTCTTTAATAGGCAAAGAGATTCTATGAATGAATAACATCAATATTCCTAGTTTAATATGGTCAGAGCTGTGAACAATGAATTTGAAAAAGAAAAAGAAATGCATTATGAAAAACAGTTAATCCTTATTGCTTGGCAATTCCATATTTGTGACTTCACCTACTTGCTAAAATTTATTTATAACCCTAAATTGATATTTGGGGCACTTTCAAAGTCATTCACAGACACACACCAGACGCACACATTCTCGGCTGAGGTCAAATACGATGAAGCTCTGCCTTCTTATTGCAGTTATCATCCAATAAACAAGTGCCCTTTTGTGGTCTGTTCATTGCCACATTTTTTGTACTTTTGTGCTTTTTGTTGGTGACTCTGCTATTTAAAATGGCCCCCAAGCATAAAATGGCCCCAAGTACTGAAATGCCATCCAGTGTTTCTAACTGAAAGAAGACTGTATGTGCCTTATACAGAAAAAAAAAAAAAAAAATACATGTGTTAAATAAGCTTCATTAAGGCATGGGTTGTAGCGCTATTAGCCACTTTGAGTTCAGTGTTAATGAATCAACAGTTATATATAATGTCTTTAAATAGAAACATGCATTAAAAAGATTATGTCATGATCAGTTGATGAAATGTGTTAACCACAGGCCGTCAGAACCTAATTCTGTATTTCCCCTAGGAGGAAAGTTTCAGTATCCACTATTTCAGTGTTTACAACAACTTTATACAATTAACTACCATGAATAATGAGAATCAACTATAATTAACACTGTGGAAAATATTCACTCTCGCTAGTAAAGAAAAAAATGCAATTAATACAAGTAAAAGATTTCTTTTCAATTTCTAAATAGATGAGCTTATCCTTTCTTAAAACAAACTTAATGAAAAAAGATAGATAAGATATGCAAACATACACTGTGTAGGGTGGTAGAAATTAGTAAAATAATTCCATTAAAAAAAGATGGCCTTAAATCTTTATGCACCTTGATATACAAATTCTATTTCTAGTAATTAATTCTAAAGATGGAATCAGAGATACAGATTTATATAGGCTCCTCTTTATGCCAACAATATTTGTACAAGTAAAATTACAACATAAATATATATTTTACAATAAGGCAGTATGGTACATCTATATATTATAGATTTTAAAAAATAATGGAAAATGTCCATTTTATCATATTAGAAAAACAAAGTGTAAAACTGTAAATTGTTAAACATACATGTGATGTATACATGTTATATATATTTATTATATATTTTTATATATAACCTAAAAAAAATATCAGAAATAATAATACTTTAAAATTAATAGTGTGTATCACTAAAGTGCTTATGAGTGATTCTGTATTCTTCTAAAAGTCTTTATTTTCTATATTTTTTTGCATATATTTTGGAGGGCATTTTATAAGACATACCCAGTCTTTAATAAGCTGAAGAATCAGCTGTCACAGCATTGATCTGAAAATATATTACAGTCCTGTGACACTTGCAAGGTGCATCACACTCTGAATCTGTCACATTTTTGACCTGTTCCAAGAACTGAAACATCTTAAGTGATGGTATCTATACTGTTTTTCTCATTTAAGTATTTTGGGTAAAATTCCAAATCTATGGATTGTTTTTGTTTTCTTCATTGTTGCTTTTTGCCCATCTCTTTTTTTCAGTCTTAGGGAATACTTTGGTTTAGGTATATATGCCACATAGAAGTGGTTTTGCGTTGTAAGCAACCTTGAAAATTATTTTCCTTTTAATAGGCAAGCTTAATACATACATTTATTAATATAACTGGCAATTTTCTGATCATTAATGTTATTTGACGTGTTTTCTGTTTTTGTTTTGCATAAATCTTCATACAGGCAAGAAGTTTTATATATATTTTTAGTTGTTACTTTATTGTGTTATTTGAGCCCTTTCCTTTTAGACATGTCTATCTCTTGCCTATTATGCACATTATTATGAATTTAACCTGTTTTTTTCCTCTCTTTCCCCTCCTTCACATCCAGTTTAAACAATGTATTATTTTTCTTCATGTTTATCTTTGTACTGTTAATGTGCTTATATCTCTACAACTAGATTTGTGAGCTATCACATCTGAGGCAATCCGTGAGATTATTTTCCTCACTACCTTCTTGCCCTGACTCCATGCCCAACCCCCACTGATACTATTTATGCTATCTCTATACTTGCTGGGTATATAACATCTACATTATATTCAGTTGCCCTTATGGGCACCTTTGTTTTGTCTTAAATTTGCAGTAAAATGCATTTGGACCTTGTGCTAAGATTTCCCTCGGTGACTTCTTGTTTCAAGTTTATCATCTAGTTGTTTCCTAAGAAGAGTTCGTGCTAATTGTATATCCCATGAGGTCTTACATGTTCGAAACTCTTTGGTTGTAGCTTTCATGTTGTAAGCACTACTTGACTTGATATGAAATGCTTGGCTTTCCTTGAGTATATCCTAAGTGTTCTCCTCTATTTTGATTGTTTGTTGTTAAGTGTAGAGAGAGACTCTGATCTATGTTGCCTACAGCTGTTATGACAGGCTGTGTGTAGAAGATTTTAATTTAATAAATGTTATGCTCAAAATAAGGAACTATCTCTAATAGGAGAAAAGTCACAAAGAAAAACTATGCCTCTAATAAGACTATTGCCCCTCAAGCCTATTCTTCTCTAAAGAATAGCTTCACACTAAGCTAACAAAAACCATACAATAGAAGCATTCACAGGATGTTAATTAAAATCATGTTTGATGCTTTTGTATTTAGATATTTAGCATAAAAAGGCATTATCAAAGAATCTCAGTTGAAAAATTTGGCCAGAAAGTGTAAATTCTGTTGTATCATCATGTGAAATATGTCTTAAATATAATACACCGACAACAAATATTTCCTCTGTAGCAAATAAGATGTTGAATTATTTTTGTGGCATCATACGTTCCAATAAAAATTAAAGGTTTCTGTTAGGAACATCTGTTTATGTAGATAAATTGACAGGCCAGTTGACATCTACCCAAGAGTTTTGAAAGAACTCAAGGGTAAAATTAGGAAACCACCAGCCAAAATGCACAAACTGTAATTATAAACAACTATATTATTGGGGAAATAGATAATTTTTTAATCAGATTTTTCATACACAGCAAGGATGCAAAAACCACCTTAGAGGATTGCAGTGACACTTTTACTAATCTCCTTGCTTCTAGATGGCATTCCTGTAATTGAGCCCATACACACCACAGGAATTCTGTTTCTCAAGTATCATTTTGTATATCAATGCCTGGCTCAAAAACCACTTACTGAATAAAATACAGATTCCTTAGTATTTAACACCCTACTCAGTATGATACCAATCTATTCCTCCAATAAAATCCCTCATCGTTTTTCTCTTAGATTAGACCTCTTCAAAAGGTCTAATCATTGCTCATGGAACATATAAAATACTGTCTCTCCTTACTTCCTTTCCTATTTCCTATCCCTAAATTATCCTTTAGGATTTCATGCCATCTCCTCCTCCCCTTCTGTCTGTGAATATCCATCATTTCATTGATCAGCCAATACAAATCTTACAATTTCTGTGAAGCTTCGCCCAAGTTTTGCCACTCTCCCTTGAAATTCCAGAAGTCCTTTTGCAATGGAGATAGTAGATGCCAGAATTGGAAGAGAATTATTAAAAGTAGGGGATACTAGCAGTATAGCTTGGACTTACATCTTATATCTTTAAATTTTAGAGCAAAAGAAAAACGATAAAATTTCCAAGGCTCTGAACTTGTTAATTTAGCACCATATTAGTCAAATAATGACCAGCTAAGGTTTAAGAACCAAAGGATATTTAAATTAGGAAATCACTGTTTATATTTTACTACTTCAACAGGTCAAAGGGCAAATTAGTTTTATCCAGAGATACGAAAATATTTGACAAACATATAATTTCTGATAATAGCTCTTAATATACTAGGAATAGAAGTGTACTTCATCAGCATTTACCTCAGAGCAACTATAGATAATAAAATCATTGGAGATTTTTCTGCAGCTGTTTCTGTTAGGTGAGGGACAAGATAAGAATGCTGCCAGCACAACTCTTTTTTTCTTTTTCAATATATGAAATTTATTGTCAAATTGGTTTCCATACAACACCCAGTGCTCATCCCAAAAGGCAGCACAACTCTTAAAAACATTTTTTGGAAGACCTAGACAATAATATAAAAAGGATAAAAATAAGAAATGTATCCTAAAGGGGATATTAAACATAATTATTTGCAGGTGATAGAATTTTCTGCCTAGGAATCTCAAGAATATTACTAAAAATATACTATATATTAAAAATAGATAAGCAAAATGTAACAGCTCTCTTTTGTATTAGTGAAAAAAATAGTTGCAAAATATAGGTTAAAATTATAATATGATAATAATTTAATGCAATTGAAATAAAAATCAGTAAGGAAACAGGAAAGGCTCCAGTAGCTGTGATGGCATGAAGATACCCACTTACTCAAGTAACAGAACAACAGTGTAAGCAAAGAAATGCCATTGTTTTGCCTAGAAGGTATAAATAAAAGTAATTATTTTTAATTAGTATTAAAATTAATTAGTTTTAAAAATAAATATTCTGCATTTCCCAGTGCAGAAATAAACAAAGACCACCAAGTGAGAATAAGCAAAGTCTGTTTATTCAGAGTTGTACAGCAAGAGCGTCAGCCACCATCACTTGGACTTGGCAGAGACTCAAAGGCAGGCAGAGGAATTGCGAAAGGTTTGTGGTGGAAAAAAGGGAAAGCTTCAGGTGTGGCCTGCCTGGAAGCTGTTGGCGTGGGGGAGTTGCAGGCTGGCTAACTAGAAGCAGTGCTTCTCCTGTCACTCATTAGGGATACGTATTTGGTTCTCTCTGGTTCATCCTAAATTGAAAGCAGGGGCAAAAATCAGAGAAGCTGAAAGTTATTTATCAAGTCCTGGTCACTTGGGGCCAATTGTTAACAGGGGTTGTTGTTTGACTTCCTAGACTCATTCTTAGACAAAGTGGTCTGACTTCCTACATGTCTGACTTGTTGATAGTAGGCTGGCTTCCTGGGGTGATGGCTGCATCTTGTGGGTCAGGATTCTATTTTTCTATATTGTCTAGATGTTGTTGTCTGATTGTATGTTTAGTCTCTCACCAGTGTCACAATGTTTTACTAGAAATAAGAGACACAGACACTATCAGCAGGTGTGCAAATCAATAACATTTCAGGAAGACAATTTGGTATTTCCATGGTGAACCTTAAAGGCTTGCATATATTTTGGCATGGTAATCTCAGATCAAAATTATGCTAAAGAAATTATTGATGATGCACCTATAGGGATACTTATTGCAGCATTATTTAAAATAATCAAAAAATAAGGAGGAAAAGCTAATGCCAATCAATGGAGAGAGGAGAAGGATGTGTTGAATAAATTAAGTTAATCTATAATTAAAATACCATTCATTTACTAAAAATCATGTAAAATTATTTATTGGCAAGAGAGTATTTTAAAGAGCATAAACTGAGGGAGGTCCGGAAGATGGCGGCGTAGGAGGACGCGGGGCTCACAGCGCGTCCTCCCGATCACTTAGATTCCACCTACACCTGCCTAAAGAACCCAGAAAACCGCCAGAGGATTAGCAGAAGGGAGTCTCCGGAGTCAAGCACAGACCAGAGGCCCACGGAAGAGGGTAGGAAGGGCGGCGAGGCGGTGCGCGCTCCACGGACTGGCGGGAGGGAGCCGGGGCGGAGGGGCGGCTCGCCGGCCAAGCAGAGCCCCCGAGTCGGGCTGGCAAAAGCGGAGGGGCCGGACGGACTGTGTTCCGACAGCAAGCGCGACTTAGCGTCTGGGAGGTCAGAAGTTAACAGCTCTGCGCGGAAAGCGGGAAGGCTGGAGGACAAAGGGAGGGAGAGCTGCTGAGCCCCCGGACGGCAGAGCTCAGCTTGGCGGGGAACAAAGGCGCCAGCGCCATCTCCCCCGCCCATCCCCCAGCCAAAATCCCAAAGGGAACCAGTTCCTGCCAGGGAACTTGCTCGCTCCGCGCAAACACCCAACTCTGTGCTTCTGCGGAGCCAAACCTCCGGCAGCGGATCTGACTCCCTCCCGCTGCCACAGGGCCCCTCCTGAAGTGGATCACCTAAGGAGAAGCGAGCTAAGCCTGCCCCTCCAGCCCCCGTGCACCTTGCCTACCCACCCCAGCTAATACGCCAGATCCCCAGCAACACAAGCCTGGCAGTGTGCAAGTAGCCCAGACGGGACACGCCACCCCACAGTGAATCCCGCCCCTAGGAGAGGGGAAGAGAAGGCACACACCAGTCTGACTGTGGCCCCAGCAGTGGGCTGGGGGCAGACATCGGGTCGGACTGCGGCCCCGCCCACTAACTCCAGTTATACACCACAGCACAGGGGAAGTGCACTGCAGGTCCTCACCACGCCAGGGACTCTCCAAAATGACCAAACGGAAGAATTCCCCTCAGAAGAATCTCCAGGAAATAACAACAGCTAATGAACTGATCAAAAAGGATTTAAATAATATAACAGAAAGTGAATTTAGAATAATAGTCATAAAATTAATCGCTGGGCTTGAAAACAGTATACAGGACAGCAGGGAATCTCTTGCCACAAAGATCGAGGGACTAAGGAACAGTCACGAGGAGTTGAAAAACGCTTTAAACGAATTGCAAAACAAAATGGATTCCACGATGGCTCGGCTTGAAGAGGCAGAGGAGAGAATAGGTGAACTAGAAGATAAAGTTATGGAGAAAGAGGAAGCTGAAAGAAAGAGAGATAAAAAAATCCAGGAGTATGAGGGGAAAATTAGAGAACTAAGTGATACACTAAAAAAAAATAATATACGCATAATTGGTATCCCAGAGGAGGAAGAGAGAGGGAAGGGTGCTGAAGGGGTACTTGAACAAATTATAGCTGAGAACTTCCCTGAACTGGGGAAGGAAAAAGGCATTGAAATCCAAGAGGCACAGAGAACTCCCTTCAGACGTAACTTGAATCGATCTTCTGCACGACATATCATAGTGAAACTGGCAAAATACAAGGATAAAGAGAAAATTCTGAAAGCAGCAAGGGATAAACGTGCCCTCACATATAAAGGGAGACCTATAAGACTCGTGACTGATCTCTCCTTTGAAACTTGGCAGGCCAGAAAGGCTTGGCACGATATCTACAGTGTGCTAAACAGAAAAAATATGCAGCCGAGAATCCTTTATCCAGCAAGTCTGTCATTTAGAATAGAAGGAGAGATAAAGGTCTTCCCAAACAAACAAAAACTGAAGGAATTTGTCACCACGAAACCAGCCCTACAAGAGATCCTAAGGGGGATCCTGTGAGACAAAGTACCAGAGACATCACTACAAGCATAAAACATACAGACATCACAATGACTCTAAACCCATATCTTTCTATAATAACACTGAATGTAAATGGATTAAATGCGCCAACTAAAAGACATAGGGTATCAGAATGGATAAAAAAACAAGACCCATCTATTTGCTGTCTACAAGAGACTCATTTTAGATCTGAGGACACCTTTAGATTGAGAGTGAGGGGATGGAGAACTATTTATCATGCTCCTGGAAGCCAAAAGAAAGCTGGAGTAGCCATACTTATATCAGACAAACTAGACTTTAAATTAAAGGCTGTAACAAGAGATGAAGAAGGGCATTATATAATAATCACAGGGTCTATCCACCAGGAAGAGCTAACTATTATAAATGTCTATGCGCCAAATACCCGAGCCCCCAGATATATAAAACAATTACTCATAAACATAAGCAACCTTATTGATAAGAATGTGGTCATTGCAGGGGACTTTAACACCCCACTTACAGAAATGGATAGATCATCTAGACACACAGTCAATAAAGAAACAAGGGCCCTGAATGATACATTGGATCAGATGGACTTGACAGATATATTTAGAACTCTGCATCCCAAAGCAACAGAATATACTTTCTTCTCGAGTGCACATGGAACATTCTCCAAGATAGATCATATACTGGGTCACAAAACAGCCCTTCATAAGTTTACAAGAATTGAAATTATACCATGCATACTTTCAGACCACAATGCTATGAAGCTTGAAATCAACCACAGGAAAAAGTCTGGAAAACCTCCAAAAGCATGGAGGTTAAAGAACACCCTACTAACGAATGAGTGGGTCAACCAGGCAATTAGAGAAGAAATTAAAACATATATGGAAACAAACGAAAATGAAAATACAACAATCCAAACGCTTTGGGATGCAGCGAAGGCAGTCCTGAGAGGAAAATACATTGCAATCCAGGCCTATCTCAAGAAACAAGAAAAATCCCAAATACAAAATCTAACAGCACACCTAAAGGAAATAGAAGCAGAACAGCAAAGGCAGCCTAAACCCAGCAGAAGAAGAGAAATAATAAAGATCAGAGCAGAAATAAACAATATAGAATCTAAAAAAACTGTAGAGCAGATCAACGAAACCAAGAGTTGGTTTTTTGAAAAAATAAACAAAATTGACAAACCTCTAGCCAGGCTTCTCAAAAAGAAAAGGGAGATGACCCAAATAGATAAAATCATGAATGAAAATGGAATGATTACAACCAATCCCTCAGAGATACAAACAATTATCAGGGAATACTATGAAAAATTATATGCCAGCAAATTGGACAACCTGGAAGAAATGGACAAATTTCTAAACACCCACACTCTTCCAAAACTCAATCAGGAGGAAATAGAAAGCTTGAACAGACCCATAACCAGCGAAGAAATTGAATCGGTTATCAAAAATCTCCCAACAAATAAGAGTCCAGGACCAGATGGCTTCCCAGGGGAGTTCTACCAGACATTTAAAGCAGAGATAATACCTATCCTTCTCAAGCTATTCCAAGAAATAGAAAGGGAAGGAAAACTTCCAGACTCATTCTATGAAGCCAGTATTACTTTGATTCCTAAACCAGACGGAGACCCAGTAAAAAAAGAGAACTACAGGCCAATATCCCTGATGAATATGGATGCAAAAATTCTTAATAAGATACTAGCAAATCGAATTCAACAGCATATAAAAAGAATTATTCACCATGATCAAGTGGGATTCATTCCTGGGATGCAGGGCTGGTTCAACATTCGCAAATCAATCAACGTGATACATCACATTAACAAAAAAAAAGAGAAGAACCATATGATCCTGTCAATCGATGCAGAAAAGGCCTTTGACAAAATCCAGCACCCTTTCTTAATAAAAACCCTTGAGAAAGTCGGGATAGAAGGAACATACTTAAAGATCATAAAGGCCATTTATGAAAAGCCCACAGCTAACATCATCCTCAACGGGGAAAAACTGAGAGCTTTTTCCCTGAGATCAGGAACATGACAGGGATGCCCACTGTCACCGCTGCTGTTTAATATAGTGCTGGAAGTTCTAGCATCAGCAATCAGACAACAAAAGGAAATCAAAGGCATCAAAATTGGCAAAGATGAAGTCAAGCTTTCGCTTTTTGCAGATGACATGATATTATACATGGAATTTCCGATAGACTCCACCAAAAGTCTGCTAGAACTGATACATGAATTCAGCAAAGTTGCAGGATACAAAATCAATGTGCAGAAATCAGTTGCATTCTTATACACTAACAATGAAGCAACAGAAAGACAAATGAAGAAACTGATCCCATTCACAATTGCACCAAGAAGCATAAAATACCTAGGAATAAATCTAACCAAAGATGTAAAAGATCTGTATGCTGAAAACTATAGAAAGCTTATGCAGGTAATTGAAGAAGATATAAAGAAATGGAAAGACATTCCCTGCTCATGGATTGGAAGAATAAATATTGTCAAAATGTCAATACTACCCAAAGCTATCTACACATTCAATGCAATCCCAATCAAAATTGCACCAGCATTCTTCTCAAAACTAGAACAAGCAATCCTAAAATTCATCTGGAACCACAAAAGGCCCCGAATAGCCAAAGTAATTTTGAAGAAGAAGACCAAAGCAGGAGGCATCACAATCCCAGACTTTAGCCTCTACTACAAAGCTGTCATCATCAAGACAGCATGGTATTGGCATAAAAACAGACACATAGACCAATGGAATAGAATAGAAACCCCAGAACTAGACCCACAAATGTATGGCCAACTCATCTTTGACAAAGCAGGAAAGAACATCCAATGGAAAAAAGACAGTCTCTTTAACAAATGGTGCTGGGAGAACTGGACAGCAACATGCAGAAGGTTGAAACTAGACCACTTTCTCACACCATTCACAAAAATAAACTCAAAATGGATAAAGGACCTGAATGTGAGACAGGAAACCATCAAAACCTTAGAGGAGAAAGCAGGAAAAGACCTCTCTGACCTCAGCCGTAGCAATCTCCTACTCGGCACATCCCCAAAGGCAAGGGAATTAAAAGCAAAAGTGAATTACTGGGACCTTATGAAGATAAAAAGCTTCTGCACAGCAAAGGAAACAACCAACAAAACTAAAAGGCAACCAACAGAATGGGAAAAGATATTTGCAAATGACACATCGGACAAAGGGCTAGTATCCAAAATCTATAAAGAGCTCATCAAACTCCACACCAGAAAAACAAATAACCCAGTGAAGAAATGGGCAGAAAACATGAATAGACACTTCTCTAAAGAAGACATCCGGATGGCCAACAGGCACATGAAAAGATGTTCAACGTCGCTCCTTATCAGGGAAATACAAATCAAAACCACACTCAGATACCACCTCACGCCAGTCAGAGTGGCCAAAATGAAGAAATCAGGAGGCTATAGATGCTGGAGAGGATGTGGAGAAACAGGAACCCTCTTGCACTGTTGGTGGGAATGCAAATTGGTGCAGCCGCTCTGGAAAACAGTATGGAGGTTCCTCAGAAAATTAAAAATAGACCTACCCTATGACCCAGCAATAGCACTGCTAGGAATTTATCCAAGGGATACAGGAGTACTGATGCATAGGGGCACCTGTACCCCAATGTTTATAGCGGCACTCTCAACAATAGCCAAATTATGGAAAGAGCCTAAATGTCCATCAACTGATGAATGGATAAAGAAATTGTGGTTTATATACACAATGGAATACTACGTGGCAATGAGAAAAAATGAAATATGGCCTTTTGTAGCAACATGGATGGAACTGGAGAGTGTGATGCTAAGTGAAATAAGCCATACAGAGAAAGACAGATACCATATGGTTTCACTCTTATGTGGATCCTGAGAAACATAACAGAAACCCATGGGGGAGGGGAAGGAAAAAAAAAAAAAAAAAAAAGAGGTTAGAGTGGGAGAGAGCCAAAGCATTAGAGACTGTTAAAAACTGAGAACAAACTGAAGGTTGATGGGGGGTGGGAGGGAGGGCAGGGTGGGTGATGGGTATTGAGGAGGGCACCTTTTGGGATGAGCACTGGGTGTTGTATGGAAACCAATTTGACAGTAAATTTCATATATTAAAAAAAAAAAAAACAAAAACAAAAAAAAAAAAACTGAGAACAAACTGAGGGTTGATGGGGGGTGGGAGGGAGGGGAGGGGAGGTGATGGGCATTGAAGAGGGCATCTTTTGGGATGAGCACTGGGTGTTGTATGGAAACTAATTTGACAATAAATTTCATATAATAAAAATAATAAAAAAAAAAAAAAGATAAGGAAATGCACAACCCCCCCAAAAAAAAAATAAATAAATAAAGAGCATAAACTTTATAAACAGTCTAAAAATGCAAACCACAAAATGTCATTATAAATAAAAAAGTCAAGAAAGGGAAGGAAGGAAGGAAGGAAGGAAGGAAGGAAGGAAGGAAGGAAGGAGGGAGAGAGGGAGGGAGGAAGGGAGGAAGGAGATTAAAATAGATTCTAGAAGGAAAGTTATAACCTTTGGGCACTAATAGTTAAAACAGAGTTTTACTATTTACCAGAACTCTCCTAAGAATTTTACTGGTATGAGCTCACTTGATTTTCATCACAGCCTTACAAGGAAGTTTCTCATTTTATAGATGAGGAATCTCAGATCCAGGAAGATTTAAAAACTTGCTAAAATTACAGAACAAGTTAACAGTGGAGTTGGAATTTGAATTTTTGTTGTCTGACTCTAGATCCCAGAACCTAATTTTCTCCTGGATGCTTGTTGATGTTGAACAAGTGTTCTGCAGCTATTTATTAGTTTCATCCTTCTTTAGAGGATATTTTTGGACTGAACATAAAGGCTTTTCTCATTTCAAATATATGATATTAATGTTCTTCCCATTTATTTCCAATGAATGAATATACTTTTCCAGATTGCTCTGTGCCTTTAGTATAAATACTAGCAGTAAAAGTGGGAGCATTTATGGAATTTGCATTTAATAATTGTACATGTGTTTAAATTTAAAGGACATTGTCCCTAGTACACAGCAAGTCCTCTAAGACTGTAAAAGATAAATAAGTATTAAATAATAAAAGAATAAGTTGGAGTATCAATAATAGTTAACTAATAAACCAATGCCTAAAGACTTCCTATCAATAACATATGATGTTATTGATATTTGCAACTTCTGGTGACACTTTGAAGTGTAAATTATCATAACATACACATATACAATGCTCTATCCTTAGTAAAATTTAAAAAAGAGAGAGAGGCACAGCAGCGACTTGTCCTTGTACTATTTTGTAGATACATTGGACAACTGAGGAATGACTAGCAAAACCCTTTTTCCTGTATGCGAATTTTACTTAACCATAGACATTTTATGCCATCATCTAAAGATATAAAGTTATTTTTTTTACAGTTTTTTCACTAATAGCAAAGATAGGATTGTAAAGACATATTACTGCATGCTCTGGGAATTGTAAAATGGTTAGAAAAATATAACACATGATGAAATAATTACTCTCAAAAGTTGATAGCATTGTGGGAAGAGGGAAAACATGCATCTCAAATACATTTGTAAGCACATATTTAAGTTTGTGATCTCCATAGTTTAAGTTACCTTAATATATTAATATTTTATAAACTGATAAAATTTATATAATTCAAAATTTATTGTTATGTTACCCAATAAAGCTCAAGGGAGTAAAATTTTTAACTAAAAGATGTTTATACTGGAGAAATCATTTAATTTAAAAAATGAAGTACTATAAAATTGAAAGAATTTTAATAGAAAATAATATAAAGAACTATCCAAAGAAAGTGAGCAGTTTAAATACGAATAAGCAATGCCAATTTACAATTACAATCTTGTCTTACTAATAGAGGATTTCATGACAAAAATTGGACATAAATTGGATTTTTAAATTAATTTTGAAATAAATAAGTCAGTGATACTAGAAATAATGCACCACTTATTATTTCAAATCACATAAAAATTGCTACAGTAGGTGGTGGCAAATCTTAGTCCATAAATATAGATTTACAAAATATCTTGACTCTTAGCTCCTCTCCCATCCAAGTGGAAGGAAATCCCATTTTCTGCTGTTTAGTGTTCTCTATGATTATGGGGATCATGTGGTCCGAAAAAATAGTGAAGGCAAGTAATACAGTATTTTTCAAGCTTTTTGGACAAATGTAAAATAAAATATTTATGAAAAAATATTTATTTGACTAGAATTGTTAAAGTCTGTTAATTTATTTTAACCTTTTCTAGTTTAATGAAAAATTCTGCTTACAACCCACATATGCAATGCATAGGACCTGTTAAATGTTCGTGACCCACTATTTGAAAATCAATGCTCAGACAGAGTCAGATTCCCCCCAGTGATCTCGCCAACATCTTAACCCACAGTGATCCCTTGACATCTTACAGCAGTAGGCTTCCTTTACTTTTGTTGGGTGAAAGAATATTGACCAAAGCAAGAATCCCCTGTGCTTAAGGTTTGTTCACCTGAGATATATCATGTAACTAACATACCTGATTTCCTACTGCCTAATTTCTTAGAAAGCTAATCAAATAATATTTTATGTCATTTCCTCCCCAGACTGGGGAAGTGATTTTCCTTAGCCTCCCACCTCTCACACTCAGCCATTCTTCACTATATGTTTATGCAGCCTACAGGTTCAAAAACACCCTCTTTTGGGGGGGTTTTGGTGTCTTTTACAAAACATTTGAAACGTATGAGTTTCACATGTGCAAATGATTGAGACAACTCAATAAAGTACCTTTCCTTCCAAAAGAAGGGTTGCAAGAAAATATGTGAATGAACTATTTTGAAGATATCAATCATAATTTGAGCAATTCAGTCATGAGAATTTTCTAGGACTAGGACTAATCTCCACTTTCATTATGAGCTTGGTGAACTCTGTAATAATCCAATCTAGCAATTTGGATGAGTCTAACATTTTGAGTAGCTGAAAGCCGTATATATATATATACATATATATATATATACATACATATATATATATATATATGTATATATATATATATATATGTATATATATAGTTCCATTTATTCATATAATGAATAATGATTAAATAGCAGCTAAAAACACTCATAATTTATAGAATCAACCATAATTCACAGGAAATCTTATTACCATCCCTGTAACTTTGAGCCAGTTACTTAGACATACTGATGCTTGATTTTGTATATCTAAGTTGGGAAAATACACCTATGCCAAGGGGGTAATAATTTAGAAGATCAAATAATATATATAAGATTCCTGCTGCAGTATTTGTGAACCAAATGAATGATAACCTCCTCCTCCTGCTCATCACCATAGTTATCATTACCCTCATCATAATCATAAACATTACTATCCATTTATGTAATCAACATACATTTATTTTCTTCTAACACATATCAAGAATGGTACTGGGTTAATAATATTAGTGGTTAAGATGTGAATGAAATTATACCTAAAAGCCAAATCCACAATCACAAGTCAAAATATCGGTCTGTCTAGGAAAGATAAACTACATTTTGGAATGCCTGATTAACACCTTAAGCCTAAAATCAATTATTTAAAGAATTTACTGTCAGGATCGAACTTCTCTGAAGATCAGGCCAGAAGCCTGGATCACCATTTTCCAAATTGTGTTTAAAGGACCTATAGTCACAAAAGATGTACCTGGGGAAACAGCAGGATACCATGATAAAATAAATTGGGAAACACTGCATTATATCTCCTTTGGAAATTCATAATGCTTAGTAGTATATAACATCTCTGAGAAAATTGTCAGTGAAAAATGATTTAACAGCATTATAAGAACTATTTGACCTTGGAAATCTTTATGTTACCACTTTTGACATCCTTTGGAGCCAATGTTATGTAAAGAGACCTAATCGTTACCCAGTAAATGATTAGTAAAATAAATTAGACAATCTGTGTAAGAACTATACAAATTTTAAAACATTAGGTCACTAAAGAAGTTTTACAAAGTCATATCAGTGGGCATGTGTGTGTATGTGTATGTATATACATACATCAAACTTGTAAATCAGTTATTTTTGGAAAGTGGGATGACTGGTGATTTTATTTTTAAAATGCTTTTTTCAGGAATTCTGATTTTCAATATTGAGTAAACATTTCTTAAATAATCAGGAAAATCAACAAATATGAACTTACTATAATTTATCTGATTACCAATTAAAGTCTAATCTTAGTAATTATACATGTGTTAGTATAAGTGTTCTTAGATAACACAATATGAATTTTATGTGTGAGTAACAATCACCTAAATATTTAGTATTTGCATAATTAAAAATTGATGACTTCCAAGGTCTATAACTCATATAAAGACATCAGTAATTTTCTAGTGATTTCCCACATTCTGGACATTATACAGTTTGAAGCCAACTTAAAGTATTGATCCATGGGTATCAGGTAGTTACTAATTAACTGTAACACTGGCTTAATAACATGCAATAAAGTTGAAAACTTAAATATGATACAACCATGAGGTACACATATGACAATAAAATGAACACATTGACTATATGATTACTAAAATTTAATCACATTTGAGTTCCTTGTGTGCCAGAAAAAACAAACAGGAAATCATTCATGTTTATATTAACTAAGATTTAACTCATTAAAAACCCATTTGATTCAATTTTATTTTAATTAGCCTTGTGGTATTATTTATCTTTAGTAGAGATTAAATAGCACTGGTTATTTTTCCCTGGAAAAGAAATTTTACATCAACTTTGTGGTACTTAAACATAAAAATAATAAAACATTAACTGTAATAAAAAAGATTTAAATGTAATCTATCTTTTTATATAGCTCAGTAAATCAAATGAGATGGACCGTGTTGCCAGCAATTGATAGAAATTCACTCTCTATTCATAATCAACAATATTTATGGAGTGCCCAGAATTTTGCATTTTCCAGAAGTGAATAGGACAATAGCAATGTTTATATTTATTTTCTTGTAATTCTTTCACATTTTCTTTCTTTAAGGCATATAATCATTCTAGGAAGGATATGAGATTTTTGACAGCTGTTCTGATCATACACACACACACACACACACACACACACACACACAAAATACCTAGAAGCAAAATTCAGTTCTTTAACACAGGCATAAAAATATGTCTTAAGAATTAAGATACTCAAGAATTTTGCACTGATATTCTTAATCAGTGGGTGCTTTTTACCTCAGTAATCTGTTAGCTCTTTTCATCACTGCCTTGAAACTGAAGGAAAATCAAAGGAAAAAATGGCACTCTGCTCCTCTGATAATTCTTAGAATTGCCATTAATAGAGAAAGATATTTGAGAAAGTTGTCTTCCACTACTCTTCTTTTCTCCAGTATATAAGGTTAAGTGAGTCACTGTGTGTGTGTGTGTGTGTGTGTGTGTGTGTGTGTGTACATGGGTCACCATCTGGGGAGGAAGTCAGGATGCATCATTCCTGCAACACAAGAATCAGAATCTGTCTTCTTTGTGAGGGACTTGAACTTTGGACTAAAGTGTAAGTCAACATTGAACAAAAATAATTGAAATCCAAGAAGTGAAGTAATTTTGCAAGACCACTTCCCTGCTCTAAATGAGTTTAAGTTCCACTGCCAAAAGAAATTTACTCCAGGGCATTTGTAGTAATATACAGATGAAGAGATGTCAGTTACTCTTAAGAAATCACAAACTTTCACAAGATTAGAGCCAGAGAAAAATTTTAATTTATAGGAAGAATAAAAAGATGGGCTCTGAAAAGAAACAAGCTGATGAGATTTGCTGCTAATTAGGGGTAAGATTTAATTATTTTTTCACTGTGGTAAGAACAGTTAACATGAAATTTACCATCTTAACAAAATTTAAAGTGCACAATAACGTATTGATAACTATACACACAGTGTTATAGCACAGATCTTTAAGACATATTCATCTTGTATAACTGAAACTAAGATTTTAAAATGAACTAGTGGGGCGCCTGGGTGGTTCAGTCAGTTGAGCATCCTACTCTTGATTTTGGCTCAGGTCATGATCCCAGGGTCGTGGGATAGACCCTTGCATTGGGCTCTGTGCTGAGATGGATCTCTCTCTCTCTCTCTCTCTCTTTCTCTCTGCCCCTCTCCTGTACTCTCTCTCTCTCTCAAAATAATTAATTAATTAAATGAATTAGTAAAATGATAAGTTGTGAGCATTTTGAAAGCAGTACAATTCATGAAGAACAAGGAACATATTCACAAGGAACAAGTAACTTCAGAAGAGGCTTATTACATCTTTTTGCCAGGGTTTATAGATTAATACATCAAAGAACTATAGTAAGAACAGTTTAAATTTCATATGATCAAATTTCATATGATTTTTTACATAAGGGAGAAGATTTAGTGAATAACCCTTTCAGAGAAGTAGATTAACAGACTGATTTACTTAGAAAAGAGGCATCTTTGGGCATTATGTATGGGCTCAGTCTCAGCTCTTTCTTGATTCATTATCAAGCAGACATTTATCACATGACTGCTATATGCCAACCAATATGCTAAACACTTTAAGAAAAAGGTGTTTACCATCAAGTGTGAGAGACTTGGCCGTAATCAGGAAATTACAGTGTTGGAGGTGTCTACAGAGGAAAGTGGGGAGTATTCAAAAACCAGTCTACAGAAAATAAGCTCCTGAACTGAGTCATTAAGTAAAAGCAAAGTTAAGATTACTTGGAAACTAAGAAGAGTGCTAAAGGGAGAGCAGTCATCAAGTACAGATGAAATAGGACAAGAGGATTTACAGGTCACTCAGAAAATTACAAGGAAAGTTGGAAGCAACGGAGAACATGGTAAAGATATGAGCCTAATATTGTAATAACGATTGAGAAGAAAACATGAAACCTACGCCAAGCTGAGAAGTTCACATTTCATCTTAAAAGCCATAAGAAAATATTTAAAAGATGATAAAGAAGGGGCATAAAGATGGGAAGTAGAAGAGTAAAGAATGTGTTGCAGTCAGGCATTCAGGTAGGAATTAAAGTCATAGCTTTGGGGATAAAGGAAAGAAGACATCTTGTTAAAAGAGTAGTTGGTGATTTCTTCAGTAACTATTGAGCATGTACCATGTGTACTGGGCTAGGCAGTAGGACTTCAGTATATCACTGAATGTTACTGATTCAATTTCTGCCAGGTAATGAGTACTTGTCAGGTGCCAGGCACTGTGCCGAGGGCACATTCACACGTTATCAAATTCTATTTTAGTTCTCATGCCACCCAGTGAGGCACATAGTATAACCCTCAGACACTGAGATGAGGAAAAAGAGGCTCGTAGTTGTAAGGGATTTGTCCGAGATCACCAATGATGTAGACATGAGGCAAATCTGGCTCCAAAGACCCTATCTATTTTTTTAATCATTGAGGAAAGTTTGAGAGATGCTAATGCAATGATTTTACGAATCAGGTTTTCAGTCAGTGAAAGGAAATCGGACATTCCATTTAGTTAAATGCACAGATAACTAATTGGTTTAAAAGGTGATTGAGAAGCATAGAGGACAGAAAATGAACGGGAGCAGTCCAGAGGTTAGCCAGAATTGCAAGAAACTATTACCACTCCTAGAACTGAGGTACTATAAGAGAGGAGGGACTCTTGCCCTTTGGAAGCTGGAGCTGCAGAGCAGTCACAGCCATTTTAAAGACTAAGGAAGCGGTGTTTCTCCCCTGGTTTCTCCATGTCTTCTAACTTTCCTACAGTCCTCGTCCCACCAATGTCTTCCAAGGGCTGAACCAAGCCAGAGCAGACACAAGCCAGTAAGACAAGCAGAGAAAAGGAGTATACAGGATCCTCCACCCTCCCAAGAGAGAAACTTGTGTGTTTCTTCATGCAGCTTGACCTTTATCCATAGGTGTCTGAAAATGTACTAATTTTCCTAAAATGTGAAAAATAGATTAAGATTTATGTTTTATGTATATCGCATTCCACTTGCAGCATGGGTAAAGGAATTGGAGATAGCAAGACTGAAACCAGAGAAGCCAGCTAGAAGACTTTTGCGTTAGTTCTGAAAAGACAGAGGATTTGCATGCTGTGGGACACCATTAATCCAGAAAGGGAACAAGGGAGCAGGAGCAGATTAGGCTGAGGAGAGAAGGTCATTGATTTGGAAAATACTAAATTTAAGGTGTTCCAAAGGAGACCTGTGGAGTAGGGAGTCTGTAGCTTAAGTGTCGTCAGAGGGAACATTTATTCTTGAAAGCCATTGGTTAATATAGGTAGTATTTGAAGCCATGGGTGTGGTTGAGACACTTTAGAGGGAAAAGAGAAATATAATGTCAAGATGTCCCCAGAATTATATCATCAATTCTAACTAGTGTAAGAAAAATCAAGTAATAAACCTCTTTGTAACATTTTGTAGAAATACAGCTTATACGGATCAATGGGCACAGAGCAATGGAGGTGAGCTAAGTGGTCTGTGAAGGGTCCTCTTTTGTCCATTTAGTGCCACTAACATGCAGTGAGCCAAGTAAAAGCAAGAAACCCGAAGAAACTGGATAAATCTCTGCCTTTTAAACAGATATAGGGTAGCTATCAAATGTGAAGAGGGTGTGAAATATCTATTCTAAAAAATAAATTCCCCTCTGAAATTTCAGATTTTAATATTTTTCAACAGGTTTGTATTTCTTTATATAAAGTAAATAATATCTGTACTTTGTCCTGTAGATAATGAACATGTTCTGTAGAGGTGTTTTAATTCATATCTTGATAGAATCAGTTGATACAAACCAAGAATTTATCTATCAAAGAGATTATGCATATAAACATGTGTTAATATATGTGCATACAAATATACACCATTAAAGAAGTTTGCCTAGAAGAATAATAGGTACTCATTTGAAATGCCCCACAATAATCTGAAGCAGATATATACAATAAGAGAACATTTCTGTTCAAAACACTTTAAATATCTCATACAAGGAATACCTGAAAATTACTAAAAAAAAAAAATATAGAAAGCTGTATATTCACAATCACAATAGTAAAAAACAGAAATTTATCTGATTACTTGATGAATCACAGAACATTTTAAAAATAACTGGGAAATCATCGGCCAAAGAAAACACCCTTTTCCATCAGAACAATTTTGAAATACACTAATATGCAAGTTATTTATACACACTCACCCATACATATATTTTAAGAACTACTCAATATCTTAAAAGCAATCACAAAATCAGTCTTTAGCTTAATCCTCATCTGCATTTTAATGATTTCAAAATATAGCCACATTATAGGGCTTGAGGTTGCATATTGCTACATTACTCGTTTCATAGCATTGTGACTTTCCATCTTGGTAGCAATAAATTCTAGTAAACAGAGCCATTAACAGCATTTTTATAGGGTCAAATGGAGCTATGGTACTAGAAGTGTGGTGCTAAGTAAAATTTGAAGGCTACTATGTTACACTCAACTATTTATTAAGGCATTAAAATCAGGTCTTCTCAGGGATGTTTGAATGTTTTTCATGATCTTTTCCTCCCCTTGACAGCTCTAGCTTTTATGTGGCAATTTGGGGGGGGGGGGGGAGAGGTAGGGGGATGAGTAAGATTTCACAAAGTTTGAAGTTCTTATGAAAATACGAGCTTTGTAAAAGAATATGGCACTCTAAATAAAAGTAATTAAAACTGATGAGTAAAAATACTCATCATTATATTTAGAAATAGCTGTGTTACATTAATAATTTGAATAAAGGCAGTGATAATTTTGAGTTATGCATAGCGTATGGGGCATCTTCGATTAATACAATGCAACAAAACTGGGATTCCCTACTTCTCCAAGAATGTATTAAAGATTAGTTTTGTCTTAAAATGAAATACCAGTATGATACTACACTATAAAACCATCCTTTAGTTAAGAAAATATTCTTTATTCACCTATGCATCTTTTTAGGTTGCAAAAGCATAGAAAGTTCTATTACACACGTCATTCTATAAGAACATAAAAAATGAAAAAGTTATATAAATTTAAATTTTCTTTTTTTTTAATTTTTTTTAATGTTTATTTATTTCTGAGGCAGAGAGAGACAGAGCATGAGTGGGGAAGGGTCAGAGAGAGAGGGAGACACAGAATCAGAAGCAGGCTCCAGGCTCTGAGCTGGCAACACAAAGCCTGACACGGGGCTCGAACTCACAAACCATGAGATCATGACCTGAGCCGAAGTCGGTCGCTCAACCGACTGAGCCACCCAGGCGCCCCTAAATTTAAATTTTCTATTTTGACTTTTACTTTGAGTTATAAAAATAACATTCTCTGAAATAATAGATTACATAATTATATCCTAAATATCTAACAATATCGATTAGGTTTTAACATAATTCCGATATATACTAGTATTGAAAACAAATCTGGTTCTGTATCACTAGTGATATGGAAGATTATTTTAGTTCATAGGGAAACATGTTTTATATAAGCAAAATGTTTTTATTTTAATGAAAATTAGAAAGAAAAGAGTCAAGTGCTCGCTTTGGCAGCGCATATACTAAATAATTGGAACAATACAGAGAAGATTAGCATGGCCCTGGGCAAGGATGACACACAAATTCATGAAGTGTTCCACATATTTAAAAAAAAAGAAAAAGAGACAAATTTTATACACATGACTCGTAAGTTTTGGAAACTGAGTTGGCTTACAGTGATGTTCATTAAATGGTAGCAAAACTGGCACAGATATGATAAAAATCTTGCAAGTAATATGTGAACAACTGATATTGGAGAAGCATGCATGTAGTCCATTCCCTCTGCATTATTATAAAAGAAACTAAGGTCCAGAGAGATGAAATGATTCACACAATCTGACAATACTCTTAAGTACAAGAGCAAGTCTGAATACTTGCCTCCTCATACCTGCTATGCTAGGATAAACCACCTCCGCCTACCACCCCCTTGACAGTTGCATTAATTGGAATAGAATTGAGTGTACAAATTGTAAGTGCACTCATATAATTATTTTAAGAAAATTTTAGATAACCCTTGAAGCAATCAACTCAAAATAAAACTGCCCATCGGTACAAAGATGCATACCGTAACACTTTCTAGAAACAAAGGAAATGATACATTGTCTTAAATCACCTAGGTAGTTTTTATTACGAGAGAGGATATTCATTATTCATTTTTTACTCAATTTTGACAAAATTGTTCTTGTATTAATTTTCTTACTAAATTAAAGTGTTAAATGAACATTTATTTAAAATCTGACTTACCATCTTTTCACTTTTGTTTTGATACCTTTGTATGCCATTCCATACATAAATATTTCAAATAATGGTCGACTTGAATATAATTTACATACACTTATTCTTTAAATGTATCACTTAAGCAGAGTGATTTTGGTTGTGCTTACATTATCGATAGGTATTCTCTTAAAACGAATGCAAGACTAAAAATTCAATAGCTGGCTGATAGCATTTGTCCTGCATTTTCTATAAAGCTTTTCCCCATGGATCCTAGAGAAATTCTTTATGAGATAATTCAAAAGTATTTTGCACTTTGTATTCTCTTCTGGAGGATTTATAATGAGCTATGCTTTCATTAAGGTTCTCTCAGGATATTCAAGCCTTTTACGTAACCGTAAGTTTTGATAATTCATTCCCGTATGGTAGAAATTAGTGGATTTTAATATAAATAAAATGTTCTCTTTTTAAAAGTCCATTAAACTAGAAACTGTCAGTGGGTGTTCCTTTATGTGTCCATCTATGAAGTCTTCTCCAAGATCTGTTCCTTAAGTCTGTTGCCTTATTGTCAGGGGAAAATACTCTTGTTTGAATAAGTTATATTTATATAAAGAAAATCTACAACCTATTTGACAATTGCCTATATACTCAAAATCCAACTATATAAATTTTTATTGTGAAAGTCCTACTCTTTCTCCCACTCCCTCAGTATTTATAAGCATTTTATGTAGGGCCCATGCATAGCAGGGGAAAAAAAAGAGAAATGGGATAAAAACTTCCATCTTACTATTTGATTACTGATCAACATAGCATTTAACTAAACTTTTCACAATGAAATGAAGGATTTCAATATAACATTTTCATGTATGGCTATCATCAGCCTCTTTCAGGAGGCCAATTAAAATTTTATTATAGCTAATTAAAACCATAGGATACTACCACATATCTTTCAGAACGGTTTTTCAGTATCTTGTGAAGTGAAACTTACATTTACCCAATGACCCACAAATTCCATTTGTACGTGTTTACTGAAACAAAAAGAAAATTTCCTCTACACAAAAACATTGTATGAATGGTTACAGCATATAACCTCAACTTAGGAATGGATAAACATTTGTATAAACACCCAGTGACGGGAGTACTACTCAGCAATAACAGAGGATGCACTAATATCATACCATTAATGTGGATGGATATCAAATATTAATTGGGTGAAAGAAACCAGCCTCAAAGGCTAGGTTTTAATAATTTTAATAATTCTCACAACATAGGTTTATTATGAGAATGAAAATCACCTCGCACATGTGAAGGTGCCTAAAATGAAAGAAGTACTCAATGAATTAGAGTTCCTAAAATAATATTAGGGTAATGAAAGCTCTACCATTGTCTGGATCCATTAAATACAAAGAACTCCAATGTTTCAACAAAAATGATGGCAACCAATAATTAGTGTTTGGGTGGAATCGCCTACACTTTTTTCAGTAGTACTAACTACATGAACCAACCCTAAATAGAACTAGCAAAGAAAGTTAGGAGTGGCAGTGTATCTTAGGCTTAGACTAAAACTAACTTAAAAGGATTTGATTTTTTTTATTGCAGAAAACAGTCTTCCTTTGTGTTCCCACAAAATCTGGCACATAATGTTTCAGAATATTTCACACCGTGTTCAGAAAGAAGTATCTTCTATTCTTACCTGCTAGATGGAAATTTGCACAATTTACTAAGTGATTTGTCATTAAATAAATCAATTGGACATTAATTTAAATTTTTAAGTGCATTGCATGTTGGCCTTTAAATCTTCGTATTTATGTCAGTGTCTGCATTTGTGAAGCCATCCATTCCACCCCACCATGCTTAGAGAGAAACTTAAAGCTGCCTTTGAGTCTATTGTTCTGAACTTGCTACAACAAAACATTTTTGTTACTATCCTGAAGCAGGAGTGTGCATTTCACCACACACCATGTGATCTTCCACTGGATGAAATACCTGTGATTCTTACACTGAATTTAATATTGAGCAAGTAAAATGTATTACAGCTGTAATATCAAGTGAGATAATGTAGCCAAGGTAACATCTTGATATCTCTAGATATTTTAAAGTTATCTTAAATCTCACAGTGATATAATTTTACCACTCTAAGTCTTTTCATTGTTGTTCTAAACCAAAGTGTTGCCATACATCTAATAAATGTATTTGGCAGTTTCATGGGACACAGGTTCAATGTATAAAATCTATTGTATTTCTGTATTCTAACAACAGTTTAGAAACTGAAATTTTTTTAAAAAAACAGTACCATATACATAACATTAAAATGAAAATTTTAAAAAGAATAACTTTAACAAAATTTGTACCAGACTTGTTCAATAAAATACACAAAATACTTCTGAGAGAAAATTTTAAAGGTATAATTAAATGGAGATATATTAAAAAAAAAAACATAGATCAAAGACTCAGTATTGTTAAGGTAATAGTTCTTCCCAGAGTTAACTATGGGTTCAACAAATCCTAATTAAAATCACTTTTTTTTGTAGACATACACAAACTAATTAAGACTTTAAATACAAAGGATCTAAAATAGGCCAGATAATTGTGAAAAACAACAAAGTTAAAAAATTTACAGTATATGATTTTAAGAGTTACTACAAAGCTACTGTAACTGAGACAATGTGTTTGATGTAAAGAAAACATATAGATCAATGGGACAGAAGAAAGAATCCATAAATAAACCATATATATATACAGAGAGAGATTAGATATAGATACAGACATAAATATAGATGTAACACACACACACACATACAAAACCAATTAATTTTCAACAAAGGTGCTAAGGCAAATAAATAGGGAAAGAATTGCCTTTACGAAAAACAGTGTTGAATTAACTGGATAACCATATGCAAAAATATAAATACTAATCCTTGTCACATGGTGTTAAAAATTTAACTCCAAATAGATTAAAGACCTGAAAAAAAAAAAAAAGAAAACAAGGAAAACAACACAACTTCTTGAACAGGATATTAGAACAAATATAATTGGCTTTGGGTGAGCAAATATTTCTTAAGTAGAATACAAAAAAAGTAAATTAGACTTCATTAAAATTTAAAACTGGTGTTCTCCAAAGACATCTTAAGAAAAAGAAATAGCAAACTACATAGTAGGAGAAAGTATTTGCAAATTATATATCCAGTAAAGGACTTATGTCCAAAATATATAAATAACCCTTACCTTACAACTCAATAATAATAATTCAAAGACTCCAATACAAAATGTTGCTTTAAAGAGACTCTTTGGTAAAGAGTCATCAAAGAATATATAGAAATGGCAAATAAACACAAAAAGATATTCAGTGTCCTTAGTTATCAGGGAAACACAAATTTGAAAAAAATATACACACTAGAAAGGCTAAAATTTAGAAACACTAACAAAATCAAGTGTTGAAAAAGGATATGGTGCAATCAAAGCTCTCAAACATTGCTAGTTAGAATACAAATGGTATAATATGGTCAATTAATCTTCGACAAAGCAGAAAGAATACCCAATAGAAAAAAGACTTCAACAAATGGTGTTGGGAAAACTGAATGGCGACGTGCAGAAGAAGGAAACTGGACCGCTTTTCTTTCACCATACACAAAAATAAATTCAAAGTGGATTAAAGACCTCAATGTAAGACAGGAAACCATCAAAATCCTAGAGAACATAGGCAGAGACCTCTCTGATGTCAGCCACAGCAGCTTCTTACTAGACACATCGCCAACAGCGAGGGAAACAAAAGCAAACATAAACTATTGGGACTTCATCAAGATAAAAAGCATCTGCACAGCAAAGGAAACAATCAACAAAAAAGGCAGTCTACATAATGGGAGAAGATATTCGCAAATGACATATCTGATAAAGGGTTGGTATTCAAAATCTATAAAGAACTTATCAAACTCAACACACCAAAAAACAAATAAGCCAGTTAAGAAATGGGAAGAAGATATGAATAGAGACTTTTCCAAAGAAGACATCCAGATGGCCAACAGACACATGAAAAAATACTCAACATCACTCATCATCAGGGAAATACAAATCAAAACCATGATGAGATACCCTCCTACCTGTCAGAATGGCTAAAATTAACATAAGAACCAACAAGTGTTGACAAGGATCCAAAGAAAGGGGAACCCTCTTGCACTGTTGGTGGGAATGCAAATTGGTACAGCTACTATGGAGAACAGTATGAGGAACAGTTTCCTCAAGAAACTAAAAATAGAACAACCCAGAATCCAGCGCTTGCACTATTAGGTATTTACCCAAAGGGTAAAAAAATACAGATTTGAAGGGGTAGATACACCCCAATGTTTATATCAGCATTATCAACAATAGCCAAACTATGGAGAAAGCCCAAATATCCATAGACTGATGAATGGATGAAGAAGATGTGGTATATATATATATATATATATATATATATATATATATATATATATGATGGAATATAACTCAGCCATCAAAAAGAATGAAATCTTGCCACTTGCAATGATGTGGATAGAGCTAGACTATGTAATGCTAAGTGAAATAAGTCAATCAGAGAAAGACAATACCATATGATTTCACTCATATGTGGAATTTAAGAAAAAAGCAGATAAACATAATGGGAAGGGAGGGAAAAAGAGAAGAGAGGAAGCAAACCACAAGAGACTTAACGATAGAGAACAAACCATGGGTTGTTGGAGTGGGAAATGGGTGGGAGATGGACTAGATTGGTGACGGGTACTACGAAGGGCACTTGTGATGAGAAGCAAGTGTTGTAAGTGATGAATCACTGAATTCTACTCCTGAAACCAATATTGCACTGTAGGTTAACTAAAATTTAAATTTAAAAAGTAGTAATAAATTAAACAATGTTTTTAAAAGAATACAAATTGTGTAGTCACTTTGGAAAATGTTTTCAAAATTTCTTATAATGTTAAAACATTTACTTACCATATGTTCCAGAAATTCCACTGTTAGGTTTTCAACTGAGAGGAAAATATATTTTCACACAAAGATGTGTGCATGAATGTGGGAACATTGCTCTAAATAGCCAAAGACTAGGAAAAACTCAATTGCCCATGATCTGACATATGTATAATCAAGTTATGATATATCTGAACACTAGAACATTATTCAGCAATAAAAACTATTAATAGATGCGACAATATGGATGAATTTCAAAAGTATTCTAAGTGAAAGGGACCAGATGCAAAGACTGTAAACTATATGATTCCATTTGTATGAACTTCTAAAAAAAGGCAAACTATAGGATATAGAGCATATTAGTGTTTGCTAAGGTGGATGGCTGGAGGAGGCATGATTGCAAAGTGCTGAGAGAATTTTTGGGAGTGATGGAAATGTTCTGTGTCCTGATTGTGATAATGATTACACAACAGTACTATTTTGGCAAAATTATATGGCTAAAATTGATAGGTTTTAGTTTTGTAAATTATTTCAAAAAAAAAAAAACTCAGAAAAAGAAAACAAAAAAATATCAAAGACCCAAAACTGCTTTTGTCTCCATGGGCTATATCTATTGATATTTAGAGCATTGTAAGTTAATACTGTAAAAATATTTAAAATATGTATTAATTTATTTAAAAACAAAATTCTGTAAACTTAAATATATCCTATTAATTAAAAATATGTTATATACTATTATTATGAAAATAGGCTAAAACATATTTTACTACCTTTCAAAAACATGTAAATCCATTGCATATTTCATGACAAAAACTGCATTTTTAAAGCAAAATAAACTCCCTGAGAAGACTAGTATTGTGTTTTATTTTTTTTTAAATCTGTTCAATGTCTGGCTTAATAGGAGACAGCTGGATTCTCGTATCCACTTCTGTATTTAATTTGTTATTAAAATCTAGCTTCACATACATATATGTTTTGAATGGGGGTATATTTCATAGCCTTTTCAAGTGGTAGTGTCTTTAAAGTGGGTTGCAGTGTGGAATATGGAACCCTATAAATCCTTCTTCTACTGTTGATTGCATTTTAAAAGGATCTGTAACCCATGCATTCAGTACCAAACATTGGCTAAGATTTGAAGCAATGAGATTTGAAGCTGCTGGGAGAAAAAAGAAAATGATTCACACACAAGGGAAACAATTTGACATTATCTTTCAAAACTGAACAGATATAGATCTTTTTAAAATGTCCACACCTATGCCCAAACAGGTATGAAAATATTCATAGGAGTATTGTTTGGAATACCAAGAAATTGGAAACCTTCTAAATGTCCATCAGAAAATAATGTATAAATAAATTATAGCATAATCACACAGTAGAATATAATTATATAGCGCTGACCAAGATCGAGAAAAAGCTACATTAGATAACATGTACGAATTTTAGAAAAGTACTGTTGCCTGAATAAAAATAAATCGCTTAAGAACATACATTGTATAAACCAGGTTTAAAAACAGGTAAAACTGGATAAAATATTGTTTAAGGATATATGCATATTTGACAACTGATAACTACAGCAAGTAAATGATAAGGAAACAATGAAAAAGCAGGAGTACTCCTGAGGGACGGCATGAACAAAAGGTAATGTTTTCTTTCTAAAATTGATGTTTGTTTTATTATTAATTATTATTAGGATTCATAACATATACATTCTGCATATTTTGTATGTTATCTATGTACATGGTATAGGAGTCTTTTAACAGGATTTCCAAAGACTTTTGAGTAGAAGACTTTCCATCTTCTTCAGAGTCTGCTGAGATTACATATGGTCCCACTTGTATAAAGGGGGGGAATAACATAAAACAGCATGATATATGATAAAATTTTCCTGATAGTATGATCAGAGAAAAATTCATATTATAACCATGCAGATAATTTTGTTCAAAAATCAACATAATATGCACAAATGTAAATATACACTACACAGTGTCTTATGACTCTTAACACAGTTAAATTGAGACTGAATCATTGAACCTAGTTTTTCTTTCCATTCTTCCATTAATTTCTATTCTAAGCAAACACAAGCAATGCCTTACATGAAATATGTCCAGAAATTGCATCACAAACATCCATTCTTGTGAAACGAATGAAAATCAGAAGCAAACCAAATAAAATTTCTTATTCTACTCATACTTCTCTCATTTTGGCTTCTGGGTGGTTTTTTTTAGAGCTACGCAGATTTATTTAAGCTCTAGTGATGCAATACAGCATTTATTTTCATGACTTTCCCATCAAATTTAACAATCAGGCAGTAACAAGAGACTATATATTTTCATGGCATTTTTTCAGGAAATTGAAGTGTAATAACTTTGAATTCTGACCTTATTTTTCAAGGTCAGATATACAGTTCATGAAAACAGTGTATTTATGGTTCTGTAATAGAATATTCGATGTTATGTGGGAAAAAAATTCTCTGTAGGATTTTATAAGGAACTGTCACAGATGTATTTATTTAATGATATCCATTGTTGGGTATAGAATGATGTCAGGAAGACTATTATTTGATACACAGCCTCAGTGGTATGGTCACAATTACTAGATGAGCAACATTAGTGATGTTCTTTTCTTTTTTTCCTTTTGTGATTATCTTGCCCTTACTTTTAGTTTTTATTGGCTTTGATGTCTTTCGGGCTAAAGACAGCTTTGTAGAAGAATTAATGCACTCTGTCCTCATTATAAAGGTGCCTTTAGGAGTCATAGATTTTGATTGTAATAAGTAGGCTGTGTTATGTTAAGATAATTATCATTGACAAATTAACACATTTAGAAGCCGATAAAGAGCCACTGGTTTTATATAATTACAAATGCTCTAAAAGGAAACGAATATGTGATCTTTAATTGATAATACAACTTTTATTTCTTGAGTCTAAACAATAAAATAAAACCAAAATGATTATAGATTATAATGTATTGGGGTTTTTTGTCATTTTAAAAGATTTCCTTTTTTTACATGCCATCAGTAGAATAAACCCACTACCTATGATAAATCTGTGATTGCTTTTTATGTATACATAATTAAAACAAAGGAGGTATATGTAAAATATCAATTTTATATCAAAACACCATAATTGAAACACTATATCATTAAGAAGAATACTATTCTTTTCAAGCATAATTAACATACAGTGTTATATTAGTTTCGAATGTATAATATAGTGATTCCACAATTCTATACATTTCCCAGTGTTCATGAAGCTAAGTGTACTTTTAATCCCTTTTTTTATCTATTTCACCCACCTCCCTAATTATCTCCCATCTGGCAACCACCCGTTTATTCTCTGTATTTAAGAATTTTTTTGTCTCTTTTTTTTCTTTCTTCGCTCATTTGTTTCTCATGTTACACATAGGAGTGAAATCCAGTGATATTTGTCTTTCTGTGACCAACTTATTTCATTCAGCATTATTTGTTCTTTTTTATGGCTGAGTAACATTCCATTGTATGTATGTGGGTATGTGTATGTATATATATATACCACAACTTTATCCTTCATCAACGGACACTTGAGTTACTTCCATAAGTTGGCTATTGTAAACAATTCTATAATAAACATAGGGATGCATATATCTTTTCAAGTTAGTGCTTTCATTTTCTTTGGGTAAATACCCAGTGATGGAATTACTGGATTATACAGTAAAGAAGAATACCAGTCTTAATTATAGGATATCCACAGTTTTATCTTATCCTCATGGATATAGATAGTAATAACAAGTGATGGATTACTTTTGTGTTTTCCATACTCAAAATAGTCACCATATATATAAAATGTCTCTAATACTAATTTTTAAGCATTATTAAATTGTGGCCCCTTTGGACTTAATACTCATAGGCCATAAACTAGAAAACTAGGGAATCTCTTAAAGTCATGGATGCCTGACTATATTATATAATCCTGGTTCAAGAAGAAATGTTATAAAAATAACCTATCCACATATATTACAATTATCTCAATTAAGGAAAGTTCAAAAACACAACCACACTGAGAGGCTAAAAATGGTAGAGAATGATGGACCTTTTTTACCAGTACAACCAATAATCTCAGTACTTTCAAATTAGGGATACTTGAAATATGTTCCTTAGTTCTTCCATGATGTCTGTAGAGTTCTTCATGAAAACTGATTTGTAATCCCTGAGCTTGTTGAAATGCTGGACTTAACCCAAGCACTGGTGTGCACTGGTCATATAGATGACAATCTGGAAGTTAGACCGTAGAAGTTCTTTCCCAAAGTTACATAAACTAAAACGAAATTGGAGAGGATTGGAAACATCAAGGTTGGAGAAGAAAATGACCTATCACCAGAAGTTTTAAACTTATGCCTGTTACAATTATTCTAAGTTTAAGTGAAATACCTGACTTGTGCCTCAAAAGTGTTATCTAAATAATACATTTTCATTTACTAAAAATATGCACACAATTAAAAAATGAATATTTCATTGTGCATTTTACTAATTGGTATTTCTAATTTGAATAAAGTAAGAGACTAGTGTATATAATGCCAAGTACAAAAGTTTTATCTGAGCTCAATTGAAAAATAAAAAGGTTTTAGAATAAAGACAATAAAAAGATATTTTCCTGGATTTTTGGCTTCTTAATTATAACCTTTATTCATCACCTTCCTCTCTCTGTCCTGATTCTCCACACTTGTCAGGTGATAGAACAAACAACCATAAACTTTTAAGACTTTTCTACAAGTAAAATGGGGCACAAAAGTGAGGTAAGGCTTAAGAAGTAACCATCATCTGTGTCTTCAAATAATTCTTACTGGCCAGCACAGCAAGCTTAACATCAGGCATGCAGTCCTAGTGCATACAGAAAATTATTTTCCAAGTAGCTGAAACATACTCCTAAGTAAACTTTTAGATAATATGAAAATAAATAAGGAGCATGGCGTAGGGAGAAAAAAAAAAACATGTCCAACTCTTCTCTAATTTTTTAATTTTTACTTTACAAACTAAATACACTTCACAAATTCTATTTAAGGGGTGCCTGGGTGGCTCAGTCAGTTAAGCATCTAACTTTGGTTTCTGCTCAGGTCATGATGTCACAATTCGATGGAGCACCTCGTGGGGAAGGCTTCATGCTGACAGCACAGCAGGGAGCCTGCTTGGGACTCTCTCTCTGCCCTTCCCCTGGCTCCGGCCTTCCCTGTCTCTCTCTCAAAACAAATAAAAATAAACTTAAAAATTCTACTTAAAAAAAGAAATCAGAATTTTAAATAATGTCAAAAAGTACCTGTTTTGTTAGAAATTTCCTAAATTTGAAGACTTACGTGATGCTGCTTCATCTACCCATTTTTGTGCCACTTCTAGAAGAGCATAGACTTGGAAGAGTTAAGAGCATCTCACGAAAAAGTAAATAAGGTACATCCCAATTTTATAATATGTAATTATGAATAAAAGAGTAAAATCACAGGATAAAAAACCATGTGTCTAAAAAGCCTTGTTGTAAAAGTCATTCATGACAGTTACTAAAAATTTAAGAAATAAACAAAACAAACTTGGATCTCCTTGTCTTTTACATATGAGTTAATCAAATTCACCTGATAATTGACCACACCGCATTAAGTTTTTCTGGAGGAATATATATAAAATTTGGCCCAGAAAGATTTTCTTAATCCCAAGACACACCTAAAATAAAGTTTAATACATCAGTAGAACACATTTTCCATTGTACTTCCTATATTTCCCTTAAGATAATGAACACTTTTGTAGCTTAAATCCAAAGACTGGGATGAGATCCAGAATGGGAGGATATAGAAAGGCAAGATGTAGGACAAATGTCTTTGTAGGTTAATATCATGCCAAAATCCTACAGAACTGTCTCATGGGGTTTTAGTGCATCAGAGCCAGTTCTCCTGAAGCTGACAGAAATCTCTATATCTAATTGTTGTATAATTGTAGAGGAATAATATCACCCTGCTTGGATTTAGCAAATGGAATTTTTTCCAGCAAACTCTATATCAAGGTTCAGTTGAAACAGCTGTGCAGCTCTTGCATGAACCAAACAAAGGCAGACCTTTAAAGGATAGACGAAATTCCATGCTTTCTAAGCTGCTTTGAAACAGAAAAGAAGCACTTTCTTTCCAATATGAATAATGTGGTGTCCTCACAAGGTCATTTTCAATAGAACCAAAAATCAAGTTACAGCAAGATTTTTCCACTTTTCTTTTATGATAATCAGAATATATGACTAAAACTGAACAGAAAACACTAGCATCTCTGGTGTTGAAACCACACCCATTCTGCCCCCACAGTGCCTCTTGTATTACCCATTTCTGAAGCCATTTGTCATGTAATACAGACCCTTATAGAGAGAAGCCCTTAGTAAATATGTGTTGAATTATTCTTGGGTTTTCTTTTCTCTTCTTTTCTTTTTTCTTTTCTTTTCTTGTCACATTTGCTGAACTAATTTTTAGCATAAGTAAGAATTATCTTTTTACATACATTTTGGATGGTATTGAATGACTCTTGATATAAACAATGGAAAATATTAGCACTCATATTCCCTACCTAATGTCTCTGGGCTTCTTGATTTTTAATTATATTTTTAGTATTAAAATTATATCTTGCTTAAATAAGAACTCACACAACAAGTTGTTAACAAAAATGGGTACAATGGATCCCTTAAGCTCAAAGAGTCTCAGGTGGAAGAGAACAAATAGATCACAACATAAAAACGATAAGGATTAGATGAGGTAGTGCAGGGCCGGTCAGCTTATAGGATCGGTAAGACTTTCCATCAAGAGATACAGAATGCTGTGTTATAATGGCAAGTAGGACCACATACTCCTAATTGTTGATATGAAATGAGAATATGTTAAAACTAACCTATACTCTTTTTGAGGCCTTGCCTCTCAGCTTTGGGATTTCCATCCTGTCTATAAATTTTTTAAGAAAACTTTATAAAGAACTTGGAAACTGATAGTACAGGGTTCAAATGGAGAATATATTTTGAGTCAGTCATGTCTACAGATGTAGAATCCATCCCCACAAATGTCTACTTGCATGGGATTCTTTGGCCAAAGGATACCCGCAAGGAGGAAGTTCTCTATCCAGCTGGGAGACAGGGAATTAGAATGTGCTATATGATGGATGATTTTTCCACTTCTGTATAGAATAAAGAACCCTCTAGGATTTAATGTCAATGAAAGCACAGCAGTGGTGAGCCTGGGAAGAAGGAATGCCCACTGAAGGGCAGCAGTGTTTTTTTGTTAAATATCAGTAGTTTCTATTAAAAGTGACCTTGTTTAGGAGCACCTGGGTGGCTCAGTTGGTTAGGTGTCTGACTCTTGATTTCAATTCAGGTCAGGATCTCCTGGTTGTGAAATGGAACCCTGCATGGGACTCTGCACTGAGCATGGAGTCTGCTTGGGATTCTCTCTCTCCTTCTCTTTCTGCCCCACCCCCATGGGCTCGTGTGCCCCCCTCAAAATAAATTAAAAAAAAATTTAAGTGACCTTGTTCGAAGGAATGTGTGAGAATACTCAATCATTCTTGTGAGTGGGATGGATAGGAAAATTTTTCTAGTGACCAAAATCCTAGAGTTGAGCTGGTTAGGAGAATGAGCTGAGAAGATAATTGTCTAAAGGTAAACGTAACTTCATTTGTAACCGCAGGCTAGTGGTAGCTGGGGAAATTCAAGTTACTTTAGAAAGATTCAGGTAAAACTTTATTTCTTTCATCAATTTACCCAGGGACTTAATTAGGTGACTAAAAAATGCAGTTGCCTAAAATCATATTTGAATACCAAAGGGAGTACAAGTGGTCTCACTTCACTAACTCCAGGGAGCTGCCAAGAGAATGCTTTCCAGAAATAAATATGTATGGAAGTATCAGCCAAAGAATCAATAAAGTACCTTGAAAATTAATTTTTACTCCTTTTGTTTTAGGAAGTACAATAAATAACTGTCATAATTCCTTCAATTGGTGGACCTAGATTTTGCAGTTAAAAGGACTTTTCTCTCTTATCTCTCTTCAAATTAAGACTTTAGCTGCAATGGGTATCATATGTTCACAGTACAGCTTTTTCTTGATATTTTCTTAAAACAGACTTCACAGTCATGAAAAACATTATAGAAATTAGGACAACCTGAAAGGTTTTTATTTTACTCAAAAGATAGTTCTGCAACTAATAAAAAAGTTAATATACTTAGGGAATTCAAATTATCATATATGAATAGAAGGGGGGATTAAGACAAATTATGATATAGTACATTCCTCATCAAAAATCCAAAACCAGGGTGCCTGACTAGCTCAGTCAGTAGACCATGTGACTCTTGATCTCGGGGTTGTGAGTTCAAGCTCCACATTGGGTGTACAGATTACTTACAAATAAAATTCTTTAAAAAAAATACACTTGGGGCACCTGGGTGGCTCAGTCTGTTGAGCATCCGGCTCTTGATTTTGGCTCAGGTCATGATCCCAGGGTCACAAGGGATTAAGATCCATGTCAGACTCCATGCTGAGTGTGCCTGGAGTCTGCTTAAGATTCTCTCTCTCTCTCTCTCTCTCTCTCTCTCTCACTCTTGCACCTCTCTCTCTTCTGCTTGCACTCTCTCTCTCTCTCAAATAATAAAAATAAAAAAAAAAACTACAAAACCAGTTTGTCATCCACAAAACTGAAGCCATACACGATGCGGCACTAGCAAGTTTTTCCAGTCACACTGAGGGATAGGCACAGAAGTATTTGCAAGGAATCCGAGGCCACATCTTGGAGCATTCTGACATTTGAACATCTCTTTGATAGCTTGACTGTGAGAGCAGATCCTTAGAACAGTTTAGATAGTAATACCAGTTCAAATGTATTCTTCTCTATGTTTACATCACCTACAGCCTGAATGCACCTTTTAACAACTCCTCTCAAGAGCACCGGAGATAGTAGGTTGCCAGAAGAATCCATTCACAGGAGAACCATTCAGCTTTTGTAGCTCTAAGGTATTGACTTTGCAGTTGTACCAAAACAGCATTGGTTGAGGAAAAGTATGAAACATATAAAATATATGCCATTTTCACTCATTCCCTTACAGTCAGAGAAAGGGTGTACTAAGAAATAAATGGAAGCTTAAAAAGAGAGAAATAAAGACATATAACATTTCTTACAAAGAGGAAAAATCGCTTTTGTTCTGAATACATGATCGAATTGTTATACATATCATGTTTGTGATGTGGGATAGAGGAGGCACAACAAAAAAGCTTCCAAACTTCTGCTATTGAAGATTCATTAAAATCCTCTACCCATGTCTGTTTATTTTTTGTCATGAAAGGAATTTCAAATGTATTTTCCTTATAGAAATGGCAGTCTCAGAACACCTTCAGAGAACCAGAAGAAGTTTAAGTACCAAAAATAAAAACTACTGGTCAATTATTGTGTTGTTTTGTTACCAGTCACTCCTCCCTGAGGAAGGAAGATCAGTATTTATTTAAGACAATTGGAAATTACACCTGGCAAAATATTTGAATGCTTTCAAGTAGCAAAGATATAAAGACAAAACGGTCTAGTGTAGTAAAAAGCCAATGAAGATCAATAGAAGTTGTCTTTAGGAAAAATAAATCACATGTAAAATCTCCCTTTTCCTTCTCTCCCTTGAAGATTTTTTTTATGAGTATTTCACTGAATTTAAACAGAAGGATTTGTGCGTATAGGTGATGACATTGTTTAACAACCATATACTTACAGAAGAGCAATTGACAGTTTTTGAAATAACTTTAATATTGTGGAGGGAATTAAGGACAAGAGAGAACTTCTATTGCTTGTATAATAAAGAATCGGGAGAAGTTTTGAAGGGACAACCTTTTTAAAAATTAACTGGTAAATATGGTCTAAGTTACATTATGCATTGCTCGGGGATAAAATATATTTAAAAGAAACTGAGTGCTGGGTGGGGATGACATTCTATCATAGAAAGTGATAATTATTCACTGGTCTAGGTACATCTGTCAAAATGGCCCTGCAAATGAGCTCATAATCAGAGGTGTACCTCTTTCCAGGTACAGAAATATCATGTGCTATGCAATAGAGATCCTCATCAATATCACTCTCTCCTTCTTTCTCCTCCTCCTCATCATAATAGCTACCATTTTTAAATTTTAAAATGGACTAGCACCATATTCAAGAGTTATAAATCATTTCAGTTGATCTTCACAATATTATACTGATACCATCATCTTCAAAATTCCTTTTTCTTAATTTCCTCCAAAGATAGTAGTGCTGGTCATTGGAGCAGCATGGGTCTTATAAGGGTAAACCTATAGACTGACTTAGAATGATAAATGGACATCCTGCATCTCATAGCCAGGTAAAATCTGACTAAACACTGGCAGTTCCATATACTCCAAGTTAGCCAAACAAGACATGGCCTTGGAGATTTACATTTAGACGTTTTATATAGGTAGGTAAGATTCCGAAAACCAGAATGCCTGATACATATTGATGACTTCCATTGTTTTAGCTTTAAAACATTATTGATATTTTCAGGCTTAAAAATACATTGTTTAGGTAAGGAATAGAGAAACAAAAACTATCCCCAATTCTCTGGGCAGAACCTATATGACTAGAAATGTAGTATGTTGCTTAGTTGGTAGACACTAGCCATTCACGACTACTGAGCTATTGAAATATGGCCAGCCTAAATTGAGATGCACAGCAAGGCTTTGTATAGTCTGTATACTTTTTAGGTGGTATTACCAGCAGCAGTTGCCTCTGGCCTTCATTCGTGATTCCTTACACATTATAGCCTGTCGTCAATCTGCCATTTCACACACATATGTCTTGATCAAGAAAAAGGGCCAAAGTGAAAAACTACAAACGTAAAATAAAATCTGAAATATATGTATATATGTGTATATACACATATAATTTATTAATTATGCATTTATTTATTAAATATATAATGCATGTAAAATATGTTATATGAATAGTATATTTATGTTTTAATATTTATTTATTTATTTAGACTTGCTTCAGTTATAATAAATTTGTGTACCTTATGAAAGAGCTTGGATTTTACCATGTCAACAATAAGGAGGACACTGAAGGACTTAAAAACAGCAGTGGCATGATCACATTTTTGTTTTATAACGATCACCATTGCAAAATGGTGTCTTCTAGGTTTATGGTTCTCTAGAAGACAATATTTTGCAATGGTGATCTTGCATAGATAAAAACTAGATCAGAAGAGAAACATTTTCCCTACTCACACCTGTGTAAATTTCCTCTAGTTTATAATATGAAATTGGTAATGTGCTAAATGTGGAATCACTCGTTAAAACTTTTTATTCACACAGGGTGACTACTGCAGTCTGACAAAATGGACATTCCTGTCCTGGGAGAGTTCTAGTATCAGTTAAGGTGAACTCTGTCTCTCCAATGTTCTCTTCCTTCATATTCCCAGAACAGTGCGCACATCAACAAATCTGTTCTGATTTATTCTTGCACAGAAGTTTTCCTTTTTTCGTTATTCCTGTAATTGTTGGCTGCAGAGTAGAAGTCAAAACTCAAGTGCAGGAGGTAAAGAATGTGGATTTTAAGATCCACTTTACCCCATGTGGCTTTTTAGAAGTCACATAAGCTCTCTGTAGCTTAGTTTCTAACCTCTGAAAAACGGGATTAAAAATGGTACCAGGAAATGCAAATCAAAACCACAGTGACTTACTGCCTCCCATCAATTAGGATGGCTATTACTAAAAATTAAATAAATGAAAATAAAAAGTGTTGATGAGGATGTGGTGAAATGGAAACCCTGTGCATCGCTAGTGGAAATGTAAAATGGTGCAGCCACTATGGAAAATAGTATGGCAGCTCGTAAAAAAAATTTTTAAATAGAATTACCATATGATCTAGCAAATCCATTTCTGGGTATATATCCAAAAGAATTGAAAGCAGAATCTTGAAGAGATATTTGCTCACCTATATTTATTACAGCACTGTTCAGAGGTGGAAGCAACTGGGGTGTTTTATCAACTAATGAATGAACAAAATGTAGTGTGTGTGTGTGTGTGTGTGTGGTGTGTGTGTGTGTGTGTGTGTGTGTGTTTACACACACAGTGCAATATTACTCAGACTTAAAAGAGAAATTCAGAAACATGTTACAACATGGATGAATCTTGAAGATATTATGCTAAATGAAAGAAGTCAGCCACAAAAAAAACAAATATTGTATGATTCCTCCCATATGAGGTATCTAGAGAAGCCAAATGCATAGAAACAGGAAGAAGAATGGTGTTTGCCAGGGCCTGAGGGAGGGAGAAATTTACTGTTTCATAGGTATAGAATTTCAGTTTGGCTAGTTGAGAAACTTTTGGAGATTGGCTGGCCAACATTATGAATATAATTAACACAACTAAAATGGTTCGATGGTAAATTTTACGTTATATGGTTTTTACCACAATGAAAAGATAAGTTTAAAAAATAGTATCCAGCTCGAGGCTACTGTGAATGTTAAATAACATATGTAAAGTGCTATGTCAAAGAACAATGCCTGAAACATTACAAGTATTTAATAATTGTCAGCTATTATTACTACTTTGTTAATGCTGTGGCTGGCAGATGGCTGTTGAGGCAATGGATGAATTTCATACAAATTTGCTTTTATAACAGAAGAGTGCTTCAGGGTTCACTCCATCCAGGATATAAACACATAGTAGATAGAACTCATGGCCTCCTTCCCACTATCAGGAACTTCTAGCTCTCCCACACTAGAATTTTTGCATATAACCATTTCATTTCTTTTATATATAGGCTACAGAAACCCATCTAAACTAAATAGACAGATAACTCATAATACATACTGACTGTGTGTTATTTTTCAAAACTGCACAGTTCAGACTGGGATTTAAATAGTCACTTTCAGTAAAATTATCTGAATATTATTATTTATGCAAGAGTTGTTTTTTTTTCCTTTAATCTCCACTGAGACATATTATTCTTGACCATCTCTATTCCTTCACTTATAATTTATGGGAAAAATGGATAAAATCAAAGTTAAGGTGTTTTTCATGTTTGTCTAGATTTAAAAAAAAATTGCAACCATCAAATATAGCTACAATTTCTATCATCTGCTATTTTTTATATGTAATGGTAGAATTTGTAGTTTTGTCTTGTTTGCAAGCTTACCAAGATTATGTTTTACATATGATTGAGAATTGCTTTGCAATCCATTCCTGTGTTACCATTTCCATAAAAGTATGTACTAGCCTGTTGTCACTCTCCAGCCTGTTGCCACAAAATATATACATTGCCCTAAGACATAAATCTCCATCTTCAATGGTGTAATGGACATAGATGAGTAGTCTAAGTTTTTAAGATGAAAAAGCAAGTAAAAACCTATTCCACAAAATGTCACAACATGCTATATACCTGAAAAAGAACTCTTATGGAGCCCCCTTCATCATTGTAGCAGCTGTGATTGTAATCACTTTTAAATGCTGGGTCCCACTGAAAGGAGTTGATCACATACTTTATGCAAAGTTAGAGTACCCAAATACAACTCCTTGTCCTGTTTTGTCATCAGATGAATGAAAGCTTATCTGTTGCCCTTTATAAAGTCTTAAAAAAAATCCTATACACCTCATCAGTGTAAAAAAGTTTCTACCCTTGAAGCCTAGCCCTGAATTACTCAGCTGATATCCATCTGTTTGATGTGTTCTGTAAAAGTAACAAACTAAAATACATGTAAAAGACACATATATATGTGTGTGTGTGTGTTTATATATGTATATATGTAGCTGTCTCTCTCTGTCTCAAAAATAAACATTAAAAAAATTTTTTAAGTGTTCATACACTTAACCATGAATACAGGATCCACTCCCATAAGAATGGTCCACACTTTGGCCTAGAGAAGATTAAGTGTGTCTACTCCTGAGTTTTAGCACTTCCTATATTCAACCAACCACTTAGGTTATCATGTGTCTGTCTTTAACCACATTTCTTAGGACATCTGATCCTCCTAGAAATACCAAAATACCATCCTCAAGTACCTGTGGCTTTCCTTTTTATCATCTACCATAGCCTCTTTGGATGGAACTCAGAATGGCCACTAACTTTTGTCTTTTTCCTTCTCTGTGATTTGAATTCTGATTTAAATTTGCTTTCTATTCACTCTTGATCTCCAACTCTCCATTGGCAAATACTGGTGGGAAAATCCGTGTAAGACAATTATCAGTCACAAAACTCTCAAACAACTGTCACCCAGATTGCCAACTAAACCTTGCTTACATACTTTGCATATCACAGATCCCTGTGTGTTAAATTGCCTGGCTCTGCTCTTCTTTTGCTATGCTTCTGAATCTGGATAATTTATTCCAGATCTGTTCCTAGAGGCAGGTTTCCACCCTGGTTTCTGATCATCCCTTCTCCCTGATGCCGTTGCATTGATATAAGTTCCCTCCATACCTTATGCTTACACCTGACTGGTGACATGAGCCTTTGGAATAACGCATTGGAACTGGACTCTAAATGAATGGTTTTAACATGTGTTTTATGCATATAAACAGGGGTATTTTGCTAAGCATTATTCACATATATTTATCATATACTTCATTTTTAAAAAATAATTATTGTAAAACACATGTTAATAAAGCAATGAATAGCCAAATTCCCAACTAATAACATGCATGCTTACTGTTTTTGTTTGTATAACTACATAGTAAAATTGTTATGGATATTCTTCTTATAAATGAAATCTTTAAATCCTTTATAGTAAGTTTGAGCTTTCAGCAAAGGCCTCCATCTAACTAGCCTAATTTAGATACAAACTCCATTTTGTCCCTTTCAAAATGGTCTGCTTTCTGTCATTTTTGACTTCTCTGAATATATTTCATTGTTTTCTTGTGATGTTAGCTTACCTATTATTAGAATCATAGAGCCATCATTTATTAAATATAAACTTGGTAACACTGTAATCTTATTTTATTTTCATACCTTTAAGAGATAAGTATTTAAAATGTTATTATATAACATGAAGAAGTTATAAAATTAGAGACAAAAATTTTTTGTCCTAAATTACCAGGCCCGACTGCAAAGATCATGCTCTTACATCTCTGCAGTCTCCTTTTTTAATAAAGCTGGGCACTTTATCCCTTTTTATCCTGTTCTACATCTCTCACATTTATTCCTGGAGTGACAATTGCTTCAAATCTATTTAAGAGCTTATCTAGTTATTTACATATGAGAGAGCATGTGAATGGGATTATAAGACAAGAGCCAGGCAACACAAACAGAATGGCTTAATCTTGTGCTTCCCAAAATATCACTCACCTATTCTATTATTGGGACCTCTTCAATCATCATCACAGTTCTGAGTCTTCACTTTGTGTCAGTCCCTCCAATATTTATAGAATGAGGAGACACATGGCTGAAATCAAGAATGTACTCCATTACATCTTTTTGTGTTTTTATCGTAGTAATCTAACTAGGATATACACACTCTAAAAGTTCGTATGTATTGATATATGAATTATGTACATTATAAACACTATAATTATATACGTTAAAATGTATATCACAAACACATTATAATTTACATATTGCATACATAGAACATGTAACAAATTATATATAATTAGTAGACATCAGTATATATTTATATGTATACATTAAGATGCTTTTTGAATTTTTTAAAGTGTTTATTTAATTTTTTTTGAGAGAGAGACAGAGCGTGAGAGGGGGAGGGCCAGAGAGAAATGGAGACAGAATCAGTCTGAAGCAGGTTCCAGGCTCTGAGCTGTCAGCACAGAGCCCAACCTAGGGTTTGAACTCACAAGCTTTGAGATCTTGACCTGAGCCAAAGTCGGATGCTTAACTGACTGAACCACCCAGGTGCCCCATTAAGTTGTTTTTAAAAATTCTGTTGCCAATGGGGAGGTGTGGGAGAGGGAAAAATGGGTAGTGGGCATTGAGGGGGGTACTTGTTGGGATGAGCACTGGGTGCTGTATGTAAGCGATGAATCACGGGAATCTACCCCCAAAACCAAGAGCACACTATACACTGTAGGTTAGCTAACTTGACAATAAATTATATTTTTAAAAAAATCTGTTGTCAATATTGAATTTGCATAACACTCAAAAGAATATTGTCTTCTCCTTTCTCCCAAACCCATATTTTTAGCGTGCACGCACACACACACGCAAAAACACACACACCAAGTACAGAAAGGGCAAGCCAAAGTATGTTTTCTCTGAGGAATAACCACTTGGTTAAACTGTAGGTTTATTTTCTTTAATGATTCTTATGTTGCTTTCTACTAGAGTCCACATTATTTATGTGTATTTGTATATATTAAATGCATCGTACCAGCTAGGATCTATAAGCTCTAAATAAAGAAAATTCCTTTATAAATGGCTAAAAGAAATATTAAACTGATTGCCTCAAAAACATTAGGACACTATTCAGGAAAAAATAACAGAATCAGAATCTCTACAATTTAACATCAACCAACCAGGTGCAGGAAGAATCTACCTCATCCTTATTCAGGACTGGTTATTTAAGCCTTAAACTAGTATCATATTCACCTGTGAAAGACTAAATGCTTTCTGCCTAAGAAAAGGAACAAGGCAACAATATCTATTCTCACTTATTCTATTTAATGCTTTTGAGAATGAGGGATGTGATCTATGATGAGGTTTTGGGGTGACAGTGGGGTTTGTGGGGTCCGGAGCCGACGACCAAGAAAGAATTCTTAAAGACATCTTTGGTGCAAAAAGGTGGTTTTATTAAAGCATGGAGACAGGACCCATGGGCAGAAAGAGTTGCCCAAGACCATGAAGAGAGACTGGATATATACTATGGCGTTGGGAGTGAGGTCAAGTCCAGGGGAAGTTTCCCATGAGACTTTCATATGCTAAAGAAGACTCCCAGGATACTGGAGGCCTAGCTATTGTCAAGCTAGAGCTGTTTTTCCTTCTAGCAAAGTATTAGCCTTAAGACGGTAAGGAGTTCCTGGAGAAGCGTTTTATTCCCCCAGCCTCAAGTATTTGTCAAGTGGGCTGCAGGTTATAAGGAAATTAGGCTATTGATAAGCTTGCCTTTTTCTTGTGATTTACTAAGATATTTGTAAATAGATGGAAATTCAGGTCCTGTGTGACTATGATCTCTATCAGTTAACTCTTTGTTTTTCCCCTTTGTTCTTGGGCAGCCAGGAGCGCCCAAGGAATATCTCCTATCTCCCACCTGGGGGTGGGGGTGGGGTGTTTGCGGCCAGTCAGCTTGCTTTATTTATGCTCCCTCGTGGATCTATATCTTGCTTGTGGTGGTTACTACAAACTAAGGTTACCACACTTAAATGGATTTCATTGTAAATATATTTAATACTTAAATTTTGAAATGACAAAATGGGGATACAAATATAAATGAGGGAAACAGATATGATAGTTATGTTGAAAGTAGCATGATTTTTTTTTTAATCTAAAAGTTATGTTTTTTTTCAGGTTTTTTTTTTTTTTTTTTGGTGTGACAGAATTTGAATGGGGAAGGTAAGTCTTTTTTAAAATTATTTGAAAATTCAGTGTCTCAGAAACTACTCAGGAATGGTAAAGAACATTATAATTGAATATAAACTGCTCAGGAATGGTAAAGACCATTAAATAACATTATGGTGAGAGGCATAAATCACACAAAGATACAGAAAATGCCACTGTGATGTTGTGATTTATAACAAAAAATATATATTTGGTTTTTGCCCACGTTTCAGGCAGAGCTCCTATAAGCCTTAAAATTCCCTAAGTGATGAGAACTGTGAAGGTGTCTTTTGTAATGTTAACGGTGACTTTTGGAAGTCCAGAAGGGTGGAGGCTTGTTACCAGGGTAGCTAAACCTGTAATTAGAGATTTGAAACTCATTTCCACCTCCAAGGAGGGGATAGGAGCTGGTTGAACCAATGGCCAGTGGCCAATGATTATTAAATAAGTTTTCATAAAAACCCAAAAGGAAAAGGTTCAGAGAGCTTCTGAATTGGTGGACACGTGGAGAGTGATGCACTCATAGAGGACAGGGAAACTTCCCTCTCCTTCCCACATACCTTTCCTTATGCTGCTCTTCTGTCCCGCTATTGCTTCATATTCTTTAATATCCTTTATAATAAACTGGTAATCTGGTGAGTAAACTGGTTTCCTCAGACCTGTAAGCCGCGCTAGCCAATCAGTGGAGCCCAAGGCATGCAGACATCTGATTTATAGCCAGTTGGTCAGAAGTACAGTAACAACTTGGACTTGAAACTGACATATGAAGCAGAGGGTGATCTTGTGGGCTTGAGCCCTTAACCCATGGGATCTGGTGTTATCTCTGAGTAGTGTCAGAAATGAGTTGAATTATAAGACACCCAGAAATTTGCATGGTGATGTGGGAAAAAATATACCCCCATACCGGTCGGTAGGCAAGAGATTTCACTCATGCCCCTTTCTGGGAAATTTAACCTCCTCCAGAGGCACCTGCTTTCAGACTTCACATGTTTTTGAGATACAGATGTGTTAGTGTGTATGTATGCATGTTCCATTTCTTTTTATTCAACATAATGTTACAGAAATTCATCCATGTTGCTGTGTGCATCACTAATACATTCCTTTTCATTGCTAAGTATCATTTCATTGTATGAATATGACATAATTTGTTATCTTCTGATTGATGGATATTCATGTTGTGTTTAATTTTTTGGCTACTATAAATAAGACTTGCATATCCTTTCTTGTACAAGACTTTGAAAACCATTCTCATTTCTCTTGGGTAAATACCTAGAGGTGGATGTGTAATTATTATAGAAATGTGTTCCATTTTCAAGAAATTTCCAGTTTTCAAAAAATGGTGTGCCACTTTATGCTCCTTCTAGCCGCATACAGGGCTGTAGCTACTCCATTTTCGTCATCACTTGCTATGGGCAGGCTTTTATTTTAGCCACTTTCGTGTATTTTAATTTGCTTTCCCTAATTAATTAACACCCTTTTTCATGTGACCGCTGGTTTTTTCTATACCCTCTTTTAAGAAACATCTACACAAATGAAAAATGAAAAAAGGCACACACACAAAGAAACCCATCCACACAATTCTAGTGGTGCCTATGCCAGAGTTGGGGGTGGTGATTAGTTTTCCTTTTTAATGTTGATCTGTAAGAGTTCATTATACAGACTACATACAAATCCTTTGTCAGATAAATGTAGTGTGAGTCTTTCCAGTCTGTGGTTTGTCTATTTTCTTAATGGTGTACTTTAATTAAATTGCTTACTTTATTTCTGAAAGCTTGGTTCAGATTTTTCCCGTGGAGTATTACATAGTGCAAAGATCTTGACAGTTTCTCAGAAACAGGAAGGGCAGATGAGGGCAGCCTGAGCATGGGTTCACTCCTGATCGATCCTGGAGGTATAGAATCCCTTCCACTCAAGCTGCCATGGCCTTGAAGTAGGTGCTGACCTCCTAGGACTGCCAAAGACCCTCAGCATTACCCAGAAATGTGCATACCTTTATTTCACTCTTGAAATACTAAAACTTACTAGTTTTAAAGCACTGTTTATGAAATTGCAATATTAAGCATTAATTGATTGTTACAACCACACACTATATATTCAAAATAAATAAAATGATGTGGAAGTTTGTTTTTCAGTGAGCATATTCCTTTCTTATAAATAATCAAAATGAATAAAGGAATGTTAGATGTGTACTAGCAAGTGGTTGGGTTTTTGTGAGATTAGCTTTAGCCATAGGAGTGATTTTTTTTTTTTTAATCACTAAACTTTTTCTTATATATAGTCCTGGTCACAGCTGAATTTGCCCTTTGTGTCCTCCAAGCTGGACTACTGTGAGGAATTCTAATCAAGCATTTCTTGAAGAGCTTCTCACACGTTTCCCCGAGTTGCAACCTGGGGAGAACACAGCATAGAGCTTGTTAACTGCCTCTGATTGCTAACAATGTGTGCCCTGAGGGAACAGTGAGGAGTTCTGCCTCTGAATAATGCCTCCAGCTATGTAAACCTCCCAAGGTGCTTCATTTGATATTAATGGCTGAATCAAACTCTTATTTACTGGAAATCCTCTTTCAGTCACTTAAAGATGGAGAATTTAAAAACTTTTTTTAAAAAGCCCCTACCATATCTAGGGCTTTTCCATTTTCCATCTTTTATCCATTTCAATTTGAAAGTCAGGTTCAGGTCAGCCTGAAATGGAAAATGTAAGCCTCCATATCTCTTTCCCTCTCTGTCTCCCTCTCTCGCTAAAAAACGGTGACTGCTTAGTATTTATGTTACTCTGAAGACAAAACAAACATATGCTCTTAGAAAATTAACCCTAAATAGCCATCTCTTTGAAGTCTATGTGTATGAAGTATATACATACTTATGCTTATATAGAATATATAAATATATGTCATCTTATATACATATAAATGGCATAGATTTAACAGTTAAAATTGTAGCCCAACTGGCAGAAATTACTGACGTTAGTTATAATACATTTTGGCATAGCTATCCCTCTGAAGCCATTTGATGTCATAGTACACAGCCATAAAGTTAAATATTTATAGCCTATGCCTTTCTTAGCCCTTCCTTACATGAGGAAAGGATAACTGCAAAAGTAAAGTGTGCTCCCCAGCAAATATTTTACAGGGTTGCTAACAAGAAGTCACATACAGAATGAGGTTTTATCTCCACTCACGTCCCTCCCTTATACTCACACTCTGATGCTAATGAGAACTGCAGTGGCCAAAATGTCAGTAGCAAGGGCCAGGAGAGTAAGGCACTGGGGTCCTAGATGATGGAAAAATTTGAATAAATGGTTCTTGACCACTCAAATTGTTGCTGTAGATTGTTGCATGAGCTATATTCTGTCTGCAACAAAGAATGTAGCTCAAGTTAACAAGGTAGTTTATTAATCCAAATTCACAAGGCCATTAATCTTGTTTTGCTTCTGTAGTAAACAAAACATTCTAGCCCACTCAGAGACTACTAACTAAATAGCACATCTTTGATACTTTATATTCGTAAAACACATCCACATACAGAATGCTAATTTAATATATTTTACAATATATAATTGAGGAACCTGAGGCTTGGGGAAGTTCTGTAGTCCTAAATTTTACAAAACTAGTAAGTGTTAGGTAATTGATTCAAACATCCTTTTAATGTATACTTACACTAACTCTAATATAAATGAATTCTGTTTATACCACCCATTTAGTGATAGTGGTAAAAATTGGGTCTTTAATAGTTAAGATATTGGCAGAGGGAAAATAACAGTGGTTTGGGGGTTAAAAGAACTGTCTGTACAGTCATGCTGGAGAAGCATGACAAGTGGACATATATTCCTGGATCTGGTCTGACAGAGCCCTGTAACTGGAATTTCTAAGAAATTGCGCGTCATTGAAGTATACTGGATAACAGCATCATGGAGCAGGACTAGACTCTTCAGAAGAAAGTGTGAAGGAGTGGAGAAGATCAGTAACTAGGGCTTCATCACATGTTTTGGTGCTCAGGCCAGGTTTCAGCCAAAATTGGTATTGAAAAAAATCAGTAGCCAATTCATATGAGAGCTGACAGTGAACAGAAGGTACTCCACATGCTTAGGTCCATATAGTTGGGAAATGAGAAAGGATGGAATTTCATATATACTGATGTGGTAGAGACACATCACATGGATATTTGGTTCTCAATTGTTGACTCTTCAAAAACGCCAGGAAAACTTGTTGATCAAAGTTAAATTTATTAGATTTACCACAATGAGGAAGAACACAACCTTGGCCAAGTCTTAATAGTCTCAAAATGGGAAATTAAGGCAAGGTGTTTGTAGAGTTTTAGGGGACTGAACTGCATGATTTTAAGGGGATATTTCTCAACTAGAAATTAGTCAGAATTTGGTAGCATTTAAGACATCATAACTTTATTGGTGGGGCCATAGAATCAAGGGTCTTAAAGCAAGTCTTGATCAAGAAACAGTTAGCTTTGATAAGTAATCCATTTAGTTGGTTCATACTCTTATCTTCTAGAAGCAGGTATTTCCTGGAGCAAGCAACTAAATTAATTTTGCTTAGTTCCAGCATAGTTTAATACAAGGACAGGGATTTATCTTGGGTTCAGTTCCATAGCCTAGAAGAATTGAATTACAGTGACACTGTGTGTGACTGTGTGTGTGTGTGTGTGTGTGTGTGTGTGTGTGTGTTTGAGAGAGAGAGAGAGAGAGAGAGAGAGAGAGGGAAAAGAGAGAGAGAGAGAGAGAGAGAGGTCTCCAAGCCTTGGGGAGTGGCTGAAAGAGAGACTTAGAGAAAATTATAATTTAATGAATGTGGATACTTACCATCCTCCTAATTGTTCCTGAGAGGTACTGAGATGGAAAACGTAATTCTAATATTCCTTCAAGTTATCTCAGTCCTGTATGCTGAGAATATGATTCATATATCTAAAATATTTTCTCGCAAATTATGAGGTACAAACATAAGTAAATTGATGTATCTGGTGCTTGAATAAAGAAATGGAAAGATCCTTCAAATCTGGGAGGTTTAGGGAATTTTCCAAGATCAATTTCCTCTTAGAGGTTTTCACGGTACATGTTGGCCATAGAACCTCATTCTGCATTAAAGTGTATGGCATTGGGCTTCTGTGTGCTGCCTGCTGTAGTCAAAGAAGTCAAGGAAGGAAGCAGGCATGAGTCTGTGGGTATCTGGCCTTAGGGACTCCAACTAATGACAGATGAAGGAGCAGGGGACACCTTAATATTTATAGCCATTACCAAATCTTTGCAAGAAGGCAGAAGAGGTAAGGAGAAACATGACTTACAGGCAGGCAGATTTAACTGCATTTAAAACAGAGGCTTCAGGCACATTAAAACAACAATATATTTGATAGCCTCACCCATCTCTCTGGATGCCTTTGCTTTTTGCCTAAACTATATTTGAGTAAATTTATGGGAAAGTGTAAGAAACCCCAGCAAAGTGCTTTGTAGACGACAATGATGACTCAATATCTCTACCGAGTATTTTGATACTTCTCTGCTAATTGTCAGGGTTTCATGTATTATCCAAAGCCTAGGGGGAAGAAAAGAATTAATCAAATATTTAAAGCATTATAAAAGTTTGTATCCACAGTTTCTTCATATGCCGCTAAAAGGCATATCATCAGATTATTTTCTGACAAAAATAAGCTTTACATACACTCCCAAATTAAGAAAACTAGTAACTGGTAATATATTAAATTTTATTCTGAAAATAGAAGTCCTGGATTGCATTCTTCTTGTATAATTTCCCATGGAATAGTCAACCTACAAGGTTATATTCAGAAGCATTTGTATTATAATTAAAAATACTGAATTTTTAAAATTAGAACTGTGTGATAGATAGAATAGATAGATAGAATATAGATAGAACAATAGAATATAACTGCTTTGTGAAATGTTGATTTTAATTGTGAGTAGAACTAATAAAGAATTTTGTGAATGACTGACTCAGAGTCAACCAGGAAGGAATTTCTACATTGGAAGAACAGGAAGATTAGATGACATTTAAAATTGTTAGACTTTCCCAAAGAGGATTAATATAAAAACTAGCTCAAAATCCTGTTAAATAACTTCATATGACATCACACTTCAAAATAGTTTCATACCAACCAAGGTGATCTTAAGTTTTCCCTCAGCTTGACCAAACTTCAGAGAGGGTTCTTCCTCCTTCTAGGTCCCTGACCTCTCTTTCTTTAGAGCATTTATGTTGGAAAACTAGTACTTGTCAATTCTGCCCCTTTGAGATATAAAAGTTTTGAAAGCTCATGTCAGTTTTACAATCCAGGACTATCTTTCTCAAGGACCTAGAGGTATCCCTTTGAAATATGATCATCAAGGAAAATAGTGTCCCTATCCCCCTGTCTCTGGAAGGCTAGGAGCCTCACTCCAGTGGTAGACACTATAGGAGGCACCTTTGGATAAGGCTAATTTGCAAACACAGATGGCTTAAGATTTCCTCCATTCTAGTTCTTAACAATTCTCCAGCTCTTTGTTTCTTTTTCTCAAAAAGTTAAAAAGGTAAAGTTTTCCTTTTCCTCACTTGTTCACTGATTTATTCATTCAACAAATATTTAATGTAAGCCTTCCTTGAAGGCACTAAAGGGATACAAAGATGAGTATAAGTGTTTTCTGAACGAGATCACAGGTTATCAGGAGATATAAATATATAAACAAGGATAATACCAGGGGAAAAATTAAAGATAGATAGAAATAAAGTAGTCTGAAGTATTAAGAGAGGTGAAATGATTTGTACCTGGTTGGTGATGGAGATGGGTTATTCAGAGAAGGATTCATGGAAGAGCAAGTGTTTGAGCAGGGCCTCTAACAATGGCAAGGAATAGTGGGCTTTGGATCCTCCGAGAAGGATACTTTAAGGAGGAGGCTTTCAAGGCAAAGGCAAGAGGACAGACAGAGCTATAAGTCTCCCCAGAGACTTATCAGTGGTGTAGCGTAACCAAGACAAGATTCCTTAGGGGAAATAAAACCAGAAAATTAGGTTGACCTAGATCTTGAAGTGTCTTGAGAACCAGTCCAAGGATTTGGGATTTTATTCTATGAATGATGAGAAGCTATTGGTGTATTTTAAACTAGAGCAGCAAGTGACCAGATTTGCAAGCTAAGAGGTGCATTTGGCAATGATGCAGTAGTTCTCAAACATATTTGCTCCTATATTACTTTGAAATATTTTGAAAAAATATATAGCAACTCTATAATGTTTTCCCAAAACTATCGCTAACCTGGCATCTTGTGAAGAGGACATGGCAAAGAAGAACCAGCATGATGCCTTGATTACAGGAGCATTCTCATGCAGGTCACTTTTAGGACAGAGCACCCATGGAAATGGATGATGTGCAACAGGATTCCCTTACAATGATCAGGTCCCATGTATTTCGCAGCAAACCTTTACCACTTCTATAGCCATGCATATAGATGTGGTATTTTGATGAGTGCAGAGAGACAATGCAATGGAGAATATGAAGACTGAAGACAGAGTTAACAACAGAATATTTTTATTTTTAGTCCAGGCACAAGTTGTTCAGTGCACAAAATAGGGCAGTGGCAGTGAGTTTTAGCTGCTGCTGCATAACAAGTTACTGCACATTTATTGGCTTAAAATAACAGCCATTTGTAGTTGCTTGTGAATGCGATAAAGTGAACAGTATCATCTGACCATGGATTGACTCACTCATGCATCTGTGATGTGCTAGCTAGCAGGTAGGCTGGGGTCTCCGTAGGCTAAGATGGCCTCATTCACATGTATTGCATGCCTGTCGATTGAAGAAATGAGGGCAACTGAGCCACATATATCTCCTTACCCATCAAGCTAATCTAAGTGTGATAATATGGAGGTGACAGAGTTCCAAGAGGGAGCTGAAGCAAACAAGACATTTGGAAGCCTACACTTGGAACTGGCACATTACACCTGCTACATTCTATAAACAAGTATGTTGCAAGACCAGCACAGAATCAAGGGGTCAAGATGTAGACTCTAACCTCTTTCTGAAAATTGTTGCAAAGTCATATTACAAGACACGTGAACACACAGAAAGGAAGAATTGTGGTCACTTTTGCAATCAGCCACAATGGTAATATAGAAGGCCTCTGAGATTTTAGAGTTGGACGGCTTTAAAAAGAATAGTCTTGCAGGAGCAAGTAGGTTGTATCAATGAAAAGGCAGTCTAGAGTGTGAAGATGAATGAAATAGCTGAAGTTTACTTAGTCTAGTGCAATAAAATAGATGTAGTAAAGAGAGAGTAGTGGTAAAAGAAGAAAGCATGTACATGATTGGGTAAATTACTGGTCAGAGGAAGAGTAAAGTTCTTACTAGAATTAATTGTAGCTGAATTGTATTTAAATATGGAGTTAATTAAAATTCATTCTAATTGGGTCAATCAATCTAATATAAACTTGGCCAACTTTGTGTGGATGCAGAGAAGCATTGAATATTAATTAGTCTTTGACAAAGCTTTCAAGTCCACCTAATCCAGTCCCCTCCTTAACATATGAGAAAATAGAATGTATCATTCAATAATACATAGAAAATGATGTCATTTTAACCCATAAAAAAGAGCATTTGGCATAACACAGTTGAGTCCAGAACTAGTGATAACAGAGACCAAGTAACTCAATTATGTGTTCTGAGAAGTCTTGTCAAGTAAAAGACAAGTAAAAGACATCTACAGGTGATGTAAAATTCAATTTTCATCATTAACTTCAACCACTTTCCAAGTCTTTAATAACTATCTGCATGTTGTCCTAAATCATGATAGTTGAGAATGAAGAAACCTTGAAAAAACCTAGTCCAGTTGTTTTAAAGCAGTATTTTAAAGCACATGATGGTCTAGTTCAACACTCTTTTCATAAAAGGATATTGAACAAAAGTGTAATAAAGTCACTTGCTGAAGGCACTAGAACAAGTTGTTGGCAAAGCCAGCTGAAGGATCTATTTTCTCAGACTCCCCCACTAGCTGTCTTCTTCCCCTGCTTTGAAGCAGGCAGAGGAGGAGTTTCAGCCAAAGGAGGAAAGTAATGAATGGTATGCAGAGGCAGAACATGAATCCCAGCTGATGACCTGAGAAATATGGAAATGACTGCAAATAGAACGTACATTTGCTATGTAGATGGAATGATAGGTGCTATCATAAACAAGCACATGTATACGTGTATGTCACTGATCATTGAGTGCTCTCGTCATAAGGTCCAGATCTGCGGACTCACAGATACATGAAAAGAATCCATCTTTTTGTCTTTTAACTTACCCATTTGTGCCTCATTTTCTTCCACAGATAGGATCAAAGGGTGGCTAATCAGTGTTCTGTTTAATCAGGTATTCTGATTAATAGTAGCTGTACATATTTTATAGATAATTAAATTCCCAAACATTAGGATTCAAGTAAATATCTTTGACATTAAGTCTATACCTAGCAAAATATATTTTTTCTTTGTTGAATCAACAACCTAATAGTTCAGGGTTATTATGATGAGTTTCATTATCATTTTATTGCTAAATTGCAAAAGGGCCTATCCACTGAGCTCCCTAAGCTACAAAATACCACACAATAGGCCAATTGCGCATAACAGAGTAAGACAGAGAAAGAAATTTCTCTTTATGTACAACCTGCTTAGAGTTTCCTGTTTCTGTTGATAAATTTTACACATTTACAAATGTTCATTTTGGATTGTAAATAAAGACTGAGAAAGAAGCAGCCGGTAGCATCTTGGTAGTTACGACAGATGGCGTTAACCACGTGGGAATGCTTAGAATACAGAAAAATAAATTGTTACAAGTGAGGGCTCTGTCTGACATAAATGTTTGATATAATGCAAATCAATTAATTCTTGTAGTATTTTAAAACAATATCTAATGAAAACTTCACTTACGAAGAATTAAGGAATAGTATAACAAAATTAAGTAATAAGCAAATGAAATTAAGTATTCATTCCAGATGTAAACAAAATAACACAATTCAGTAATTTTCAGTCTTTAAATAGCTTTTCAAGCTGAATTTAAAAAGGCAATGTGATTTCCAAAGCAGACAAGTTTTATTAAAACAATAATTTTATTCAAAAAAAACAAAATTTCCCTATGATTAGAATATAAGCTGCTAGGAAAACCTCAAGGCAAAAATATTTTTCAAAACCAATTTCTACCACACTTACTCCTCCCCCCTCCCCCACCAGAAACTATAACTCGTCCTGTGGGCTCATACTGCACCTTCCAGCTTCTTGGGAAACCCCACACTACACTCACCCAGACCAGGCTTCCACTTGACCCACAGCACCTGCCATAGTGTTAAAAAGAAGTGATTAATGGGGCACCTGGGTGGCTCAGTTGGCTCAGTCGGCTAAGCGGCCGACTTCGGCTCAGGTCACGATCTCGCGGTCCGTGAGTTCGAGCCCCACGTCGGGCTCTGTGCTGACAGCTCAGAGCCTGGAGCCTGTTTCAGACTCTGTGTCTCCCTCTCTCTCTGCCCCTCCCCTGTTCATGCTCTGTCTCTCTCTGTCTCAAAAATAAATAAACGTTAGAAAAAAATTTTTTTAAAAAAGAAGTGATTATTTCCTGATGCAGGGGCTGAAGGAGCCAGCTCCTCCGTCACAGGTTAAAAAAAAAAAAAAAAGTTGCAAAAATGTAATTTCTTTAGAACTGCAAAGAATGTGTCCAATCGCCCCTATAAACCACAACCAACCACAATACCACCATCAGAGAATTGACACCCACCATCAAACATTTTTAAACATACATGCAAGGTTTCTCTCAGTGGTCAGAAATTTGACATTATTTCTTCTTCTCCTTTAACTCGTATTTCCATTCCAATTCCTTCACAGATTTAATGTAATATTAATGCGGTATATTTTTACTCTTCGACGTTTTTCATTGATCACCCTATCAGGACACCGTGTTGTCTAATCCCAGGAGGCATTATTTACGTAATACATATTATTTGTTAATTCTCTGAATATAAAGTATATTAATTTAAATTTATTTTCTTTAAATTTTCCAATTTCCCGTGACCATAAGGCCCTAAGATTTATAAAAATTTCTTTGGAGGTCAAGTTACAATTACAGCAATGACTAGTACATGGTAAAAGCAATTATATTACCTATTAATGATAATTGTAAAATAAGAACAATAAAATGTTACTGAAAATTCATTTAAGGTAGCTGGTCCTTCTTTTATAGTTAAATAATGTGCCATCAATTAATACCAGTAATTGCTAGAATGTAAGAGTCATTCAGTGGCTACTCTATTCCTCCCTAGTTTTTACCTTCAAATGTAAGATCTGAAAAATCTTGTTTGTATAAATAAGTGGACAGATCTGGAAAGAGTTTTGCAGCTAAACTCTCTGAACTACTGATTTATATGTCAAGTATCACTGAGATATCTTTCATCAAATTTTATTTGTATTCTGTTAGTGGATAGTTCGATCAGTTCCCCTTTTGATTTTGTAGGAAAGGATGAAGTAAAAATACCTGATTTGGAACATGGTTATCAGCCACCATTAGATTCATTAATTTTTTTTTCAAAACCAATGCTTACTTTAATGCCCCAAGATTCTTTTTTATTTCTTGAGAGACATCTCTAAATTTTGCACAGAACGAGATGAATACCCCAGTTTGAAGACTAGTACACTAGTCTATCTATCTCTGCCCTATTTCCTGTGGAAATATTGAGAATGTATTGCTGTACAGACGCCATGAACCTCATCCCTCTCAATATGTGCAAAGATGGTAAGGATATGAGAGACGACAGAAGAAATCCAGGTGTTTTCAGAGAATGATGAATGTTACATGAGATAAACAGGATAAAACACTCCATGATAGGAACCATCATGAAAGGCAAAGTACAGATCATTCAAGAAATGACTTGTACTTCATTTAAAAATAACTAGGGACAAAATGTTTAAACTCTTCTTTAGTAATTTAGAACCTGTGAATAATCTTTCAGAACTTAAACCACTATTAAGTAGAAATGTTTTTGTATCCCCAAAGAAGTAATAGAAAGTAGGAAATAAAGAACTTTTCACTAATAGCCAGTGCCTCTTATTTCTAGTATTGTCTCTTCAGTAATCTGAACTAGAAAAAATAATTTAGATACTAGCTAATGGACTTCTACCATTTCTCAAACTTAAATCTTAATGCTAACCAGTACCAATAACTTCCAAGCACCTAACAACTTGTGTGAGAGAAGAAAGAAAATAAGCTGGCTTAAACAATGCCCAGTTAGATAGACTTGGGCTCAGCATTTTCCACCTGCCATGAGAGTGTAGAGAAAGACTCTGAGGTCACCATACTCATCTATGGCATCATTTAATATGGAATAACCCTGCCAACATACAGTTGATACAACAAGTGTCCAGAATATGACTAAATCAGGTATTTCATCCTATTAACTAGGATTGAGAACATGTAGGGAGAATCGCCCCTCTTAATTCAAAACAGTATATTGATACAAGTGCAAAGAATCACTAGCCTCTTCCCATTCCAGGCATTACATATGGCTGCCCAATATGGGAACCTATAATCAAATTGTTATTTAAATTAGTTAAAATAAATAAAACTAAATTTTCAGGTTTTGAGCCATACTAAGTCATTTCAGGTGCTTAATAGCTGTAGGTGCCTCATGGGTATCACATTGGACAGTGCAGATATGAAACGTGCCCATCATTGCAGGATGTTGTGATTGCTTGCACGAAACAAGTAGAAAGCCAATTTCAATTTTTGTTTAACAGACACATGGGTTCTTTGTAATATAAATACTATATGGTTAATATACATATATATATATATATATATATATATATATATATATATATAATATGACTCGTCCCAAATAGACATAAACAATTTATTTTAATGGATGTTTTAATGTATATTAGCATCTTTAAAATCATGTGAATATCATTTGATATATGGAAAGATGAGATTTGTAACTGTACTCCAGTGGCCTGCAGATTAATAAGCTTCCAAAATTGAGCAATTTACACCTTTACAAATAAGAAAAGGTCAAGTCTCTAGTATTTAAACCACTCTCATTATGTAAAAAATGATACTAAGCCACTCATCTAATATTGAGAAAGAGACAATTAAAGTAAATCATTGTATATGTAGTAATTTTAATCTTGATTTTAAGACTTTAAAACAAATATACCATGCTTATTATATTGTGATATAGATGTACGTGTGTGTGTGTGTGTGTGTTTAATCAAACTTTATGCTTTATGTACTCATCCATTTTAAATGCATAGATTGGTGAATTTTGGCAAATGGATGGCTAGGTAACCATACCAGAGTTAGGTTGTAAAAGGTTCCTATCATCCCCAAAGTTCTATTGAGCCCCTTTGCAGCCACCAGAACCTGGAGACAACTGATCTACTTTGCATCACTATAGATTAAATAAGTCTTTTCTGAAATTTCAGATAAATGGAATTATACAGTATGTACCTTTTGTGTCTATTTTCTTTCATTCAGTATAATATTTTAAAGAGTAAATCATGTTGTTTTGTATATTTATAAACAATGCACTTGATACTGAATATTATTACATTCCATACCCTTATATACCATAATTTGTTTAATAATTGACAAGATGATTGATTGACAAAAGGTTGTCTCTACTTTTTGACTATTATGAATAAAACTGTTATGAACATTAGCACATAAGTGGACAGATGTGTGGACATTAAGTGGACAGATGTTTTCATAACTTGTGGGTGAATACTTGAGAGTGAAATATCAGGATTCTATGATAACTTTAATTTTAAAGACTAGTCCAAGCTATTTTAAAAATCTCTTGTCCCATTTTCATTTTCAATAGCAATATAGGAGACTTCTGTGTAGTGGCATTTCTTCTAGTTTTAGTCCTTATTTCCCTAATGACAATAGAAGCATACTTTCAAGTACTTATTGTTTGTTTACCTTATATGAAGTATGTTTGAAATTTCTTATCAAGTCTTTTGTCTTATTATTTAGTCATAAATATTCTTTATATATTCTGGATACAAATAAGATACATTCATAGTGTAAACATTTTCTCCCAGTCTGTGGCCTGTTTTATGTTTTTTGTTTTTTTGTTTTTTTTCATTTTCTGGAAAGTGTCTTTCAAAGAGCAGATCAGCAGACTGAGTAATCAGCCTGGTACCCACCTTGCTCCTTGAGGATGCTGGATAGGGGCAGAGACTCAGCTTACTGCTAGTACCTAACATCATCTTGGGGAGATATTGGAGCATTGTCTGCTTCTGCCAGAATGCAAATGGGTGTCAGTTCCTTGTTTAGCCCAGGAGATACCACCCCATAGGGGAATCTGTGAGTATGAGTATGCTACCTACTTCTACCTTAGGGACAAGGCAGGAATGGAGTGGAAAACCAACTTTCTGTTGGATCCACGTTGGGTGAGGGGTAGGGGTACAAATATTTTGTAAGTGCTTAGCTGAATTAGAGTGGATATTGCCAAAATATGGGCCACACTTTTTCTATCATTTGGCTGGAGGAAACAGGCTTTTCTTGGAAATTTATCTGTGCCTGTTGACAGTTCTAGGCTCCAGGAATGTACTATTTGGGATTTGTGGGAAAACCAAGGAACTCAGTGGCTTGCATTTCACAAGTCCCAAGGTTCCTAGTAAACACACTTTCTTCCTTCTACCTTTAAGAGACTTTCTACACCTATCAGTTGTGTTTCAAGGGGTTTTCAGTTGTAAAGAGAAGCTACTATTTCTAGTGGCCAGGAAAAAAAAATATATATATATATATATATAATTTTTAATCTCATTTACAATAGAACGAAAATAGCAAATACCTAAGAACTATTTAATCTAATGACTGATTTTCATAGAATACAAGGTAAGACTTTATTTTAAAATCTACAAATTTGAGGGTGCCTGGGTGGCTCAGTTTGTTAAGCATCTGACTTCAGCTCAGGTCATGATTTCATGGTTCGTGGGTTCAAGCCCCATGTCAGGCTCTGTGCTGACAGCTTAGAACCTGGAACCTCCTTCCGATTCTGTCTCCCTCTCTCTCTGCCCCTCCCCTGCTCACACTGTGTCTGTCTGTGTCCCTTAAAAATAAATAAAAACATTAAAAAAATAAAAATAAATAAAAATAATAAAAATAAAATCTACAAACTTTAGGATAAATTAAAGACATAAATCTAAAGAAATACCTTGCTCATGGATTTAAAAAATCAATATTGGAAAACATCATTTTTTTTCTAAAATGAATTTATAGATTAAATACAATCCCAATCAAAGCCCTAAATGTATTTTCTGGACATGGACAAGCTGATTATGTACAATGAAGTTCTATGATCAACTAACCCACTTGGTGTTATATTCCCTGAGAGATATTTGGTAAAATCGGAAAATCAGTGTGTGAGAGCAAACAATATATTTAACTTCATTAACATTAACCAGGAATTAGGACAGAGATACCAAGGTCATTGCCTTCCCTAGTAATTATTAGAATCATTCTGAGTAAATTGTATCTTAGACTACATAAATATTCTCAATATCTGTTGAGGAACAATTATAACAAATGTTTCATTAATTCTCTCTAAAACAAAATAGTTCTGTAAGTACTATTTCTCATTCAATTTCCTGAATTTTCATAATTAAATAGAACTTTCTATATATTTTTAAGCCAGTAAATTTTCATAATTGGGTCAATCTCATAGTTCTTCATTACACGAGAATTGTGAGTGACTTAGAAACTTACCAGTAGGGACATTATACAATATGATGGCTCTGAAAACTATTGGATTTTCAGTAAGATACAGCAGGCACTAGATTTTAAACATCCCTTAATATACACAAAAGCACAATAACAACTTAACAAAATAATGTAGTTGTTCTCAGACTTGTTAAAATACAAGTCTCAGTACAATGTCTTGTAAATATTTGCAGAGCATCAGTTTATAAGGATGGGCATACTCTACAACTGTTCAACTTCATTAAGAAGATGTAAAGGTCTCTTTTGTAGAAGTAATTAAATTCAGTTCTTACTTGCATACGTTTCTTTTGCAAGATTGATTAAGATTTGATAACAGAAATGCTTTTTGGTTAGGCTTGATCAATTCTAACTGGTCACCAAGGGACAAGACCCTGAGCACACATGGAGCAAAATCAATAGCTCCCCATCTTGTGTGGTTTGAAATGCTCAGAGAAATCAGCACATACAAACCCCTCCCCCAGTGACTACCAGCACGTTTGCAGTCCAGACACTACTCACATATTCAGTTAAAAAGTGGAAGCTCTTTGTGTAAGATACAAACGCTGCCTGAGAGGGTATCATTTTAAGTCAATTTTCAGCCATCTAGTTATTATTACATTTATTAGCTAAACTCTTGGCAAAACCTCAGAGGCTTAGTCTTAGGAGTGGTATTTTGGTAGGGGTAGAATAGGTCCAGAGTATAGTGTAACATTGTAGCCATGAAGGCTGAGCAGTCACAGGTAATTGTGAAGACCTATCAGGCAGACCGCAGAAAGTAGGATACGGAGGATAGAAATGGGGGCTTGAAAGTAGATTCCTCATGCTTCAAAGCTGGAACGTATTTTGCCACTACACAGATGTTGCAGAATCTTTTTAGAGATGTTTATGGGTTCATCTCTTCAGGCTATATTTATGCAGGTTAAGAGTTGAGCAGTTTGATGTGGCATATGCATGCTTCCATCATATTTGATGTAGCATTTATCCCACACTTAAAGCTATGCGATTGCCAGATCACAGGAGAGATCCCAGTTTGCTCTTTTCACACAACAGGCTGGCTGCCCAAACTGCTGGAGAGAGGAGCCTCTTGACACTCTGTCTATTACACAGGTATTCCTACGTGCTTGATATCAATGAACACAGACATAGGAGACCGTATGGAACTTATCCTTTTTTGTGACATGCATGTGGTGAAGAAGAATAAGACACATGAGTCCAAAGTTTGTCTTTAGCAGCATTTGTGTTTTTTTCCAACCAAATAATTTCTTCCTTTGCACGCACTACAGAAAGTTAGAAATGCAGCCTCTGAGCCAAAGGAGAGGCAAGGAGAAGCTTCCATGTCTGTCTCATCTCCATTCTCAGTGTGGCTGAGAAGAGACTCAAACCATATCGACTGCCGCCAGCGCGGCCCAGGGCAAAATAATTTCATTAAGAGCATTAACACGCATAAGCTGACTGCTCAACATTCATTCCTAGCCACGTCTTTTCTAGGCATGGTAAAATCAAAGCAATTAAAGTCACTATGGTGCACATAAAGTACGTGTTGTAGTGATGACCAGTTTGTCTCCTCGCAGTATTGCAAAAAATCCATTAAGCCATGAATTCAGGACTGGGGGAAGGAGTTGTTCTTCGGATGATTCAATGATGATATCGATTATTCTTATAGTTTCATATGGATTATGAAGCCATTTACTACTTGAACTGTATCACACAGTCAGAAAGTCAAAGAAGGATGCTTTCCACCTTCTGTTGCTGAAGGCAGACTTTTATCTGCAGAGTGAGTGGTGGAGACTACGAAGCCCTAAATCACTGGAAGAGACATGGATAACTGAAGGAAATTTGTTAATCCGTAGATGCTTTCTAAAGTAACCATGCAAGCTACTGTTGTTTACAAACTTCAAACAAAAAAGCCGAAACCATACTCTGCTCAGCCTGAGTATGCAGTTTTCCGAATCTGGGAGTTTTCTTTCAGGATGGGGCCCTAAATCAACAAAGCAAATGTTATTCATCGAACAAGGACAACAAAAAGCTGTCAGCTATACAAGAAAAACTTGATGCCAATAAAGCTGCCAGGCTATCTGCCAATGAATATTTATTTAGACAATACCCTCTGGAAACCCTTATTGAGTGTTGTAACTCTCAAGATGCTGTAAACTCACAGACACTGCCATTGTGCTCAAAACCTGATCCCCATAGACTCTCTACTGCATCTTGACGTGAAGTTATCAGTCCAATTGCAAGAGTCTGCCAGTAGATAAATGTCTCCTGTCTGTTCATTGGTCTTCCTTTCTATATAGCAGTCTTCTGTCTACTTAACAGAGCTGCCAAATTTTATTGTTACTATTTTTATTTTGTACTCATCATGTAATGTTTTGCTCTAGAGTTTACATTTATTACTATATTAATTGTCATAACAATCTTATTAGATAAGTGTGGTTGATGAGCTCACTTTATAGGGGAGGGGGATGAACAATGACTGAATAACTAATTTCCTCCAGGTCACACAGTTTATAAGTTTGAATCTCGGTATAGAACCAAGGATTATTTGATCTAAACTACTGAGTTTTGCTGCCTCTCTGGTACTGGCCCGTGATGGATCAAAGATGTGTGAAAAACTGAAATATGAGTGTAGTACATTCTAAGATCCTTACTGAATATGACTGTTATTTATTTACTTGATAACATATTCAAAAGATATGTCTAACAGAGACTCTGCCTGAAAAGGAATAAATATTGTGTTTCTTAGGGATGAAAACATCACAACGTTTTTCCCAGTAAGGACCCAAATAGAATAGATTCTCAAAAAATTACTTTGAATGCAAAAAAAAAGAAAAAAAATGAATGAATAGGTTTCCATGCCAGCACGTAAGAAGCTTGAATGTTACCACTTCATCCTAACAATAAGTAAAAAGCTTAACAAACTAAGAAAAAAAATCAGCATTTCTTCTTAAATGTGTAAGAAGTGAAACCATAGGGCAACCCATAGGTGAATGTGGGGAGTCAAAACTGACCAGCACAGAAACCAAGATCTGGAACCAGTGCTGGGATAGAGAAACCTGAACTGTATTGATGAATACCGTTGAACATGAATAGGAATATAAACCTAAATATGAATTCCTGGAAGCTCATTGTAAATATCGTAGATTTAAAAACCACAGGGGCACTCAATCATAGGCTATCCCATACTTTTGTTAGTTTTACCTCCAGGATCTCTTCTAGGTCTTTATGGGGAATAGAGGAAAACAATCCCCTTGTACTTCTGCTAGGGGAAGGGGAAAAGGAACATCTTTGAATATGCCAAAATATTCTATTCTTTTAAATAAGCTCTGCCTTCAGAGAAACTATTTGACCAGAGCCTCACTAACATGGAAGAAGGTAAACACTCAAATCCAGCCAGATCTAGCTTTCCTGCTCCACCTAAGGGGCAGGGGGACTGATAAGCACATGTGAGGTGCCCAGTCCAGAAGCACAGCCTCACTAAAAGACAAGAGACCTACTCGTAGGTCTGTGGAATAATTCCCCTCCCACATCTTACTACCACATAACTAAAGCCTATTTATAACAATTCCTTTTACCTACACCATGCCCAGCTATTAAGAAAAATTACAAGACATATTTAAAGGCAAAAAATAAATTTGAAGAGACAGAGAAAACATCAGAACTGAATTTGGGTATGGCCAGAATGTTGGAATTATTGGAGCAGGAATTAAAACAATTATGGTGGATATGTGAAAGGCTCTGATAGATAAAGTTGGCAGCATGCAAGAACAGACAGATGATGGAAATTCTGAGAAAAAAAACAAAAAGAAGTGTTAGAGACCAAAACTGCTGGGAAAGAAATGAATTGGCCTCAATGGGCTTATTAGACTGGGAATGGCTGGGAGCAGAATGTCTGAATTTGAGGATATCTCAATAGACATCTCCAAAACTGAAAGCAAACAGAAAAAAAAAGACCAAAAAAAAAAAAAAAACCCAGAATATTTAAGAACTGTGGGACAGCAGAAAAATGTGTAACATACATGTGGTAAGAATACCAGGTAGAGGAAAGAAAGGAACAGAAGAAATACTTGACAAAATAATGACTATTTCCCCAAATGAATGTCAAACATCCAACCACAGATCCAGGATGCCCAGAGGAACTCGATCAGGGTGAATAACAAAAACAAATAAACCAAACAAAAACCAATCAAACAAACAAAACACTAAATGTAGGTATATCATTTTCAAACTACAGAAAATCAAAGGTAAAGAAAAAAATCCTGAAAGAAACCAGAGAGAAAAACACTTCACCTATAGAGGAGAAAAGATGATAAGAATTACATCCAACTTCTCAGAAACCATGCAAATAAAGGAGTGGAGTGAAATATTTAAAGTTTAGAGAGAAAAAGAACACCGGGCTAGAATCCTCTACCCTGTGAAATTACCTTCCAAAAGTGAAAACTTTCCAGACAAACAAGAATTGAGGGCATTTGTTGCCAGTGGACCTAGCTTGCAAGAAATGTTAAAAGAAGATCTTTAGAGACAAGGAAAATGATATTGGTTGGAAACTCAGCTCTTCATAAAGAAAGGAAGAACATCAAACAAGGAATAAGTTAAAGTAAAAAGACAAAATTAAAACTTTAATTTTTCTTATATTTGACTGGGCTAACTGATAACAGTTAAGCCATGGAGAGCAAGATTCAGAGGAAATGAAATTGAAAATGAAATGGAAAAGAACACAGAGGTTGAAAAGATTAGATTGATAATAATGGAGACCCAGATGACAGATAGCCAACTTATACATAACAGGTGTCTCTACAGAAGAAAACTAAACAAGTGGAAGAAAAAAACTATTCAAAGGCACAATTATATAAAATGATCAGATTTAGAAAATTGAAAGTATGCTCCCTGTCCAAAGAAAAAATAATACAGTCAAATCAAACCAAGGTACAAATTAATAAAGATACAGAGTTTCAGAAATTTAAAAAAATCTTTGGACATCTAGACAAAAATATTAAATCACCTAATGGGAAAATAATCAGATTTTTGTAAGGAAATGGAAAATGGTATTTTAATTATTTCTAAGTCCTCAAGGAAAGAAAGTATGAACCCTTTAGACTTTTATATCCAGTCAATGGCCATACCACCCTGAATGCACCTGACCTCATCTGATCCTAGAATTTTATATACATATAGTAAGGGAAAGAACAAGGGACAATATCTTTATTCATTCAAGATGCCATGAATTCTCCTTGAAAAGACCCAGCCGAGTAGGAGATGAATAGGAAAGCTGTGCCAAAGGACTCAACGGGAGCATTGAGTTCATTCAAATATAGGGTTCAACCTGAACATCAGTGGGAATTTTTCTTACATAACAGAAAATTTTATACTTTATGAATTTTATGACATTTACAGTTTATGCTCTGAAAATATAGAAAGGGTGAGGGGGATGAACTGTAAGAACAGAGTAGCAAATGTGACATTTAAAGTTGACAAACTGAGCATTATAAATGTAATTATGTATTTTCAATAAAAAAGGAAACTGCTAGACAACTAAAAATGTAACAGGAAGTTACAGCAAGAGGGAGGAGACGGAGGTGGAAGGTGGTGGCAGTACAATAATTATATCATATAGAGTGGAGAAGCAACACAGACTCCAAAAATGAATTAGGCACTATAATATTAGTGTTGTAAAGTTAGCCACAAAAAAGGACAAACCAAAATTTTCTGAAAGAGCATGTACACACAAAACAACACAAAGCAAACACAATCTTTTTTTTAAAAAATTTAAGCATGTTATTCATTTTTTTGAAACAGAGTGGGGTGGGGGGGCAGAGAGAGAGGGGGAGACACATCCAAAGCAGGTTCCAGACTCTGAGCTGTCAGCACAGATCCCGACACGGGGCTAGAACTCATGGACTGCGAGGTCATGACCTGAGCTGAAGTCAAATGCTTAACCGACTGAGCCTCCCAGGTGCCCCCAAAGCAAACACAATCTTATGGTGAAAGCAGGTAGGAAAAGCAAAGAACGAAGAGAAAGGGGAAGAAAAACAACAGGAGCACAAAAAAGGAAAGCAGAAAGATCATAATACTTAGATCAAATGCATCTATAATATAAATAAATAAATAAACAAATAAGGCATTTAAAAAAATGTTTATTTATTTTTGAGACAGAGAGAGAGACAGAGCAAGTGGGGGAGTGAAAGAGAGAGAGGGAGACACAGAATCCGAAGCAGGCTCCAGGCTCTGAGCTGTCAGCACAGAGCCTGACGTGGGGGTTGAACCCATGAACTGTGATATCATAACCTGAGCTCAAGTCAGTCGCTTATCTGATTGAGCCACCCAGGTACCATTAAATAAGGCATTCTTTACAGTTTACGAGATTCTGTGTCTCCCTCTCTCTGTGGCCCTCCCCCGTTCATGCTCTGTCTCTCTCTGTCTCAAAAATAAATAAAAACGTTTAAAAAAATTAAAAAAAAAACATAAAGTTTACTTATTTATTTTGAGACAGACAGAGAGAGACAAAACAAGCAGGGGAGGGACAGAGAAAAAGGGGGAGAGAGAGAGAATCCCAAGCAGTCTCCACACTGTCAGCACAGAGTGCGACTCAGGGCTTGACCTCATGAACCATTGAAATCATGACTTCAGCCAACATCAAGAGGCAGACACTTAGCCAACTGAGCCACCCAGACACCCTAATAAGGCAATTTTATTATCATAATGTATAAATGTCCAGATTAAGTTTAGCTCACATTGCATAGCCAGGCTATGTGTTTATGCAGGAGGGAGTGTCATGACATGGGAGTGGACACCCCATCCTAGCCCTACATTCTGTTCATGTAAAATAAAATAGGAATTGCTGGGAAGAAACAATGTGCATCGGGCCTCATCCTCCTGGCATACCGTGGCAAGGAATACATCTGTATCGGACTCACCAAGGAGAGGGTTTCAGGAGAGGAAGCTTGCCCCATAATGCTTTCATATTTATAGAGAAAGTAGGAAGAAATAAGGGAGCTTATGTTCAAGGAGGTGGCTTTCTTATTGAGGGGCCTTATTGAGATCTCTACCCTGACATCAACTTGTTGGCTCAGTCAGATAAATTATTGGAAAATATAAATATGTATTTTAATTCAGATTAAAAAGCTCAGATCTGCTGAGCCAGCTTCTAATTTAGCTACCTCAGTGTGGAAAGGGATGAGCTTTCAGAGTATCTGGGTCTGTCTCCCCTCAAATGTATCTAAAGCAAAATTAAACAAGACAGTTAAACATAAAAGCATGGGCCTACTGAACAGATACTGAGGGCAAGGGCAAATACCTCAAACCTTGGTGTAATACCAAGGTTTGACCTCAAGACAAAATACATTAGAAAATACTTTATAAAATATATAATAATAAAAGTACAGTTCACAATATTCCTAACACTTATGTTCAGGTTTCCTAAAAAATTCACAAAAAGCAACCTCATATTAAGGTATAAGTAAGTCATCAGTTGATTAGTTTACCAAGTAGAAATAGTATAGATGCCATTATGTGCTCATTGTTTAAGGACACTGGAAATTAATAACACAATTGTAGATCAAAAGAAATAAACAAACATGTAAAAACCCTACCATCTGGAAATAACAATGATGATAAACCTTGAAAATTACAATTTAGAAACTTTGCCTCAGTTGGGTGTATGAATTTTATGCAAGGAAATACAGGTCAAATACTCAAAAAATGCCTGGAATTTAATGAAACCATAGGGTATTTGTCTTTCTCTGACTGACTTATTTTGCTAGGCGTAACACCCTCTAGCTCCATCCGTATCACTGCAAATGGCAAGATTTCATTCTTTTTTATAGCTGAGTGATATTCCATTGTGTATATATACCACAACTTTTTTCTGTTGTTTAAGAAGGCTTCATGCCCATTGTGGAGCCCAACAGGGAGCTTGAACTAACAACCCTGAGATCAAGACCTGAGCTGAGATCACGAGTTGGATGCTTCACCGACTGAGCCACCCAAGGCCTCCAGATATACCGCAACTTCTTTACCCATTCATCAGTTGATGGGCATTTGGGTTCCTTCCATAATTTGGCTATTGTTGGTAATGGTGCTATAACCATCAGCGGGCATGCATCCCTTCAGATCAGTATTTTTGTATCCTTTGGGTAAATATCTAGCAGTGCAATTGCTTGTTCATAGGGTAGTTCTATTTTTAACTTTTTGAGAAACCTCCATACTGTTTTCCAGAGTAGCTACACGAGCTTGCATTCCCACTGATAGTGCAGGAGCGTTTCCCTTCCCCATATCTTCATATCCTCACCAAAATGTGTTGTTTCCTGTGTTAATTTCAGCTATTCTGACAGGTGTGAGGTGATATCTCATTATAGCTTTGATTTGTATTTCCCTGATGATGGGTGATGTTGAGCGTCTTTTCATGTGCCTGTTAGCCATTTGTATTGTATGTCTTCTTTGGAAAAATGTCTATTCATGTCTTCTGCCCATTTTTTAACTGGATTATTTGGGGGGGGGTGTTTAGTTTTATAAGTTCTTTATATGTTTTGGGTACTAACCCTTTATCAGATATGTCATTTTCAAATACCTTCTCCCATTCCAAAGGTTGCCTTTTAATTTGTTGATTGTTTCCTTTGCTATGCAGAAGCTTTTTATATTGATGAAGCTCTAATGGTTCATTTTTGCTTAATTTCCCTTGCCTCCATTGAAATGTCTAGTAAAAAATTGTTACAGCTGATTTCAAAGAGGTAACTGCTTGTGTTCTTCTCTAGGATTTTGATGGTTTCCTGTCTCACATTTAGATCTTTCAACCATTTTGAATTTATTTTTGTGTATGGTGTAAGAGAGTGGTCCAGTTTCATTCTTTTGCATGTTTCTGTCCATTTTTCCCATGCAGAATTTAAGAAACAAAACAGATGAACATAAGGGGGAAAGAAAGGAAAGGCAAACCAGAACAGAAAACAGACTCTTAACTATAGAGAACAAACTGAGGGTTGTTGGAGGGGAGGTGGGCTGGGGGATGGGTTAATGGATGATGGGTATTAAAGACTGCACTTGTTATGATGAGCACTGGGTGTTGGATGTAAGTGATGAGTCACTAAAGTATACACTTGAAACTAATATCACACTGTATGTTAACTAACTAGAATTTAAATAAAACTTTAAAAAATGCCTGGAATTTAGTAATTTCTCTATAACTGCTTGTTTTATTTTATGCATTGATGATGATATTGATGATTATCACTATGGGAGGGTTGACAGTCTCTTATGAATTTTGGATTGGCAGCTCTTTTTGCAATTTTTCATCATTCTTAGGTATCAGAAGTATTTTGATGATTTTTCTAGAATCTCAAAATCACCCAGGAACAGAGTCAGCCCAGAGTTGATCAACAACGTATGGGCTGAAAGAAAGTAATTGGCAGTAAATTAAATTTTCCTCCTTCATTGTATTCTAATTGCCTAATCAAAATATGTTTCAGTTATGCATGCATATCATTTTAGGTATGAGTTTGTGCTTTAAATGAGCTCCATGAGAGCAAAGACAGTTTATTTTTAATCTTTTCCTCTCCGAAAGCTAACCCAGCATCCAGTCAGTAAGAAAGAAATGTTACATGTACAATAAATAACAAGTAACAGATTTTAATAACAAGAATAACTCTTGAGAAAATCATTTGCTGTCCATAAAGAAGATACTGACTTATGTTTGTTCTGTTGGTTCCGACTCTGCAAGAAATCCCATGTGGGGAAAAGTGGGGCAGTAATCACCATAGGTATAAGTCCAGACTCCCGGTGCTCAGCCCCCACCATACGGTATGTAGTGAGCCAGGAAGATTCAAAAGGCCAAATGGCTTCAGGTGTTGTCCTGGCCTTTTCAACTAGAACAGTGCTAGGGACCTAACAAGAGCTTGGCAAATATGAATATAAACAAATTTTAAAAAGGAATAAATGCTGGTAGTGATGTACACATTCCAGTTCTCAGGTCTCAAAATGGTTTCTATGTCATTGACTCCTTTACATAAAAGCTAGCTTTCTAATTAACCCAGTTTGAGAAATATAATAAACTTTATTATATTTATTTTATTATGTGAAATTTTACATTAGGCCCATAATAAAATAATTTTTCAATCTCCCTTTATCTACTATAAAACCAACCTGTTTGTTTGAATTATCCCTCTCCTTTAGATGGCTTAATACTTCCCTAATGCCCTTACCCCCTGACTTGGCCCCAAAGGTGATCCTGTGAGGGGGCTTCTGCTCATCTCTCTGGCTTCCGTCTGCTTCCCAAGCTCACCTTCCGTCCTTGCAACTGGTGATCTCTCTGGCTGGAATTAAAACAAGTATTTGTTGAATGAGTGAATGAATGAATTGACCGCTAAGAATTCAATTCTCTGTTTAAAAGGTGAAATTGGTTGTTTTCTAGGTTTTTACAATGTCTATCTTTTGAAATTTGCTTATTAACTATTTCATTATGCATGAACCAACTTAAAATTTCTTGTCTTTTAAGGTTAACATTGCAAACCCTAGTTCTAGTCCATGATAGCACAATGCAATTACCTTTCTTCTTCACAGCCTTACACTATATATAAGTGAGTGATATTTCAATGCAATTATCAAGAAATGTGTGGAAAAGATAACCGTCTGATTGGGCAGCAGTGTGAGATGGAAGGGGTCTCTTGGGATAGTGACTGTGACAACCCTGTGGGATGCTGCTCTGGTCACATTGCAAAAGACTTAATCGCACAGCTTTCTCCAGTGTTTTGAGGGCAGAAATATGTGAATAATTAGGACACCAAAATACTGAAACAGAAACATTTTGACTTAAACCTCCCACTTAGGAGTAGAAATGAGTTAATTTTGCAAAACACTGGAATGCATTTTTTGGCATTTATTGAAATAAATGCCCTTAATTAAAGCTTGAAATATAGAATACTTTCTTAATTGCCATAAATTAAAGCAAATTGTCTGCATTTTTATTGTGATAAAATACTCAGCAAGTGCCAATCTCAAGGAAGTGACCTCAGATTGTAATACAATGAGCTTACTTTTGCTTGTTTCACTTTAATTGCTATTCTAATTGTAAGAAACAAATGTAGTGTATACAGATAATGCCAAAGAACATGTATTAGTTCATGCTTAGGTTATAGAACCCAAAGCATATGCTACTAAATAATTAAGCACTAGGATGAGGTAGGAATGTATTTTCTGTATATAATTGTTTCAACTTAATCAAACAGAGACATTTAATAACTGTCCAAACAGCAAAACCTCACAGGTACTGGTTTTATCAAAGTGTGGATCTTACTCTACCTCAGATTCCACTTACTCATGTATTAGTAAAACTAACAGGCTATTTGCACTGAAAATCATCAAAGCTATTTTTCTTTCTGGCTATAATAAGCAGATCAGCAAGTTCAGATGATAGTGTAGCAACAGTTCATTTTTATTGAGCACTCACCATGTTGCCGCTTTTCTAAGAATTTTACATATTCTAACTTAGTTCTTCCGTTACGTTATTCTCACAACAAGCCCTTGAAGTATATATTTTTACCCTTCTTTCCAGATGAAGAACTGTCTCTGAATTTGCCCAAGGTCATGTAGCTATTGAGTAGATGGGATATTAATACACAGTCAGACTTAAGAGCCAGCCTTCTTACCCACCATCTATTTAATTGTATCCGTGTATTTGTGTGTGAAATGGCCACGAGAAGCTAACTTGCTATAGGCAAACTCATAAGAGAATGACTCATAATCCAGGTGCTAATTCATTATTTGGTAACTTGCCAGCAAACAGATAATTTCGTCTGCACATGGCTCCCAAATTAGCTCAGATCTTAACTTTTTTGTGAATATACTTAAGAGTCAGATAAGAGAGGCTAAATATTATATTTCTATCAAGTTTCCATAATATTGTGAATGTCATTCAACCTTTGGGGTATTTTTAAAAGAAAAGTGTTATTAATCTATAATTATTTCCAGGTAATACTCTTTTTCTATACATCATAATATTTTCCCCCTGGACAAGTGATGCATTTGTCACTTCTGACTTCTATAAAATAAATGATGAAAGTTTTCTTTTCTTTTGTCATTGAAAACTTTCCACTTCTGTTAACAGAATATGAATTCATTTTTATTAACAATAGTTTTAAGTATCATTATCCTTGAATCTAATCTTGATAGTACAAAACACTCAAGTTATACTCCTTTATGCCTTAGAAAGTCAATGTAATTCTGTAGATTGTGGCTGAAATCAGAAAATACTAAATCTGAAGAATAGAATGAAAATTTTCCTGAAATACAAAATTAAACATTTGTTAATGACTTAGACTCTGAACTTACTTCAAAAGTTATGGGAATAACTTCAAAAATTATGGGAATGCAAAATTACTAGAAGAGTCAGAAATTCAGACAATTCTGTTTAGTGGAATAAATCAGATTACATAAAGACTTTATTATAGTTTAAAATCCCATGCCAAATTCTGAGTCACTTATGACATAGAGAGCATGTGGTCTCTTAAGAGGAAAAGGAAAAACAACCAGAGAAGGGCAAAGTTAAGTATCAATGAGGTTATCATGAATTTTTTTCTTCCAAATTTAGATAACATTTTTCAGAAGAATGTGGGCTTCCATGAACATCTGTGAATAATTCTGTCTATTCCCTACAAGTCCTCTCAACTGTGGCTTCTAGTCATTAACTTTCACATATTTTACTATCATTATCAAGATTGCAGTATTTAAATCAACATTTTTTCATGTTATAAAAAAAAAAAAAACAATATATATCCATGGTCTAAAACAAGATTGGTTTGGAAAATTTTTAAGTGAAAAATGTAAACCACTCATATTTCTTTAACCAACATAAAACAAATTTACTTTTGATATATTTCTTCCCTTTTATATTAAGTTAATGCTTGGTTTATAGGTTATATGTCATTAAATAGCTTGCTATTTTTCATTTTAACATTATTTTCTGAGTAATTTTCTACACTACAAATCTGCACAATCTGTATAATAGCAGCATAAGGTTCTCATTGAATGGAAAGCTCTTTCTTTGAGCATTTTCATATTGTTGGAAATTTTTGGTTGAGTAAAATTTTTATATATGTAATAATACAGTGATTTCTTTTTATATCTATATTTGTACATATCTCAGATTATTATTTTAAAATAGATTATTAGAGATATAACTATAGGGATAGAGGCTATGCACATCCTGTTTTTTAGTATTATATGAAAGTTGTTTTATTTTACCCTTCCTGCATTGTATAAAGATGCTCAATTTGTTACACTGTCACTACCATTGAAAATCTATCTACCTATCTAAAGGGAGACATAGACAGAGAGAGACAGAGACAAGAGAGGCAGAGAATGAGAGAGAGATTTATTACAAGGAATTGGTTTATGTGATTATGGAAGCTGAGAAGTCCCAGGATCTGCCATTTGCAAATTGGAGGCCCAGGAAAGCCAGTGGTGTAGCTCTTGTCTAAGTCCCAGTCTCAGTCTGAGGACAAGAGAATACCAATGATCTAACTCAGTCAGGCAGAGACAGAGTTCTATTTAGGCCTTCAACAGATTGGATGATGCCCATCTGCAGGGGAGAAGGCCATTTGCTTTACTCAATCTATCAATTAAAATGCTACCCTCATCTGGGACCACCCTCACAGATACACCCAGAAATAATTACCCCATGTTCCAGTCAAGTTGTTACATAAAATTAACCATCACAGCATTATTGTTTTTATTTTTCTCTTTTCCAACTTCATAGGTGAAAACTGGTATTCTGTTGTTTTCACTTGATTTTCTTTTATCACTTACAGTGTTTTAAATATTTATTAGCAATAAATATTTTTCTCTTCTTATTTCAGCCTAGACTCTTTTCTCCTATTGAGGTGTTATTGTTCTGCTTATTTTTATTAATTTTTTACATTCTGGAGATAACATATATTTATGCATATTTATAATTGTTTTTAATGTTTATTAATTTTTGAGAGAGACAGAGAGTGAACAGGGGAGGAGCAGAGAGATAGGGAGACAGAATCAGAAACAGGCTCCAGGCTCCGAGCTGTCAGCACAGAGCCCGACATGGGGCTCGAACTCACAAGCCGCGAGATCATGACCTGAGCTGAAGTCAGAGGCTTAACCAACTGAGCCACCTAGGCGCCCCTACATTTATGCGTATTTAAATATTACTTTTAGTTTAACATGTCTAATTTTTTTTTATTATTTACATTTTAGTTAACATACAGTGCAATATTGGTTTCAAGAGTAGAATTCAGTTTCATTACTTACAATACCCAGTGCTCATCACAACAAGCACCCTTTTTAATACCCATCACCCACCTAGCCCATCTCCCACCCTCCTCCCTCCATCAACCCTAAGTTTATTGTCTCTTGTGGTTTGTTTCCCTCTCTTCTCTTTTCTGTCTCTTCCCATATGTTCCTCTGTTTTATTTCTTAAATTCCACATATGAGTTAAATCATATGGTTTGATTAACTTATTTCACTTAGCATGATACATTGTAGCTCTATCCATGTTGTTGCAAATAGCAAGATTTCATTCTTTTTTTACGGCTGAGTAATATTCTATCATATGTATATGTGTGTGTTTATATAGGTATTACCACAGCTTTATCTATTCATCAGTCGATGGACATTTGGGCTGTGTCCATAGTTTAACTATTGTTGATAATGCTGCCATAAACATTGGGTATGTGAACCCCTTCGAATCTGAATTTTTGTATCCTTTGTGTAAATACCTAATAATTTTTACATGTAATTTTTTTGATTATGTTTTAAGGATGTCTGTCCCCAGGGAAGAAAGTCATCTCCATTTCATCTGAACATTGTAGAATGAGTAATGCCTAACAACTTGTGAGAGTAGTTAACTTTTCATAGAGTATGGTTCTGAGTTAGTTCAGTGTTAATTTATGGCGTTTGTTGACATTGTTGTTACATTTTTTTCATTCAGTTCTTTTATGCTTTTGGTTCCCTGTTTATATTCTGTGGGATCCATATTAGACAAGTTACTTTCACAGTACACAGAGTCAATAAAAGCAAAGAAAATATTCACAAACGTAAGTATATAGAATAAAAAAGGATGCTCTTGGGTGAATGTGGACTAATGAAACTTGACAAAGGGCTAACTAATATGAGGGTAATTTAACTTCCTTCTGAGAAATATTCCTTGGACAAACTAAGACTGTTAACTTACACTCTACTCCATTATCCTGACTTCTCATCACATAGTTCTTCTACTAAAGGAACGGTCAGAAGTTATCTCAAAATAACATGTGTCTTTATCTCATTGCAAAGAATTTACATAGAAAAAAAAACATGATAATCTGTATATTATGGAAGAAAATTAAAGCTTGTGCCTGAGAGAACAAGTGAACTACTGTAACATTACCGAAAGAAATAAAACACAGATCAGTCACTATTCCACCTAACGACAAGCTCTAAAACGGCAAGCTCTAAACTTCCCCACGTATAAATATGTTTGGGGCTTTCCATTTTTCCCACTGTTTGGTTGTCTGTCCACATAGGTGTAATTTGTTGTTCTTGTAGCTCCTGGCATGGACTGGCAGACTGTGTTTATTTAACTCCCGTGTGTAGTGGGTGAGACATCACTAGAATTGTCATAAAAATGGCCAGTGCTACTTGGTATTTATCCTATTCATTTTCCACAGCTTGCACTGAACTCTGTGGATTCACTGGAGAGGCAACATTTTTCACAGCAGGGAAGGATGGTTCTTGCCCAGGCACCAAAGACACCTGATCTCAGGGGACCTGTAAACTTACAGGACAGGTACCTGTAGAATTTTATCTTAGAGGAAGGAAAGAAAATCTTGTGAATGAGTGTTAATTTTCTCTTTATTTTAAATATTTGAGTTTTCTTACAGAAAATTATATAAAATACTCCATGGTTGTTTAAATCAATTGCTAATGCTCTTTAAACAATTCATTGAGACAGAATCCTTCCCATAATGTATCTGAAAGCAATACACAAGAAACTTTTTTTTTTTATTTAGTAGATATTCCAAGAAAAAATTTTGTTTACATTGATGTTTAAAATAATAAAGCCAATTGCCAAGCTGTCAGGCTTTAATGTTTGTATGTGGAGATAGACTTAACTGTAGGAAAGCCAGTATTTCAAATGAGAGATGACTTATGTGGTGTGAATTGATGCTATCAGGAAATGATCTTGCAATAATGCTTTCCCTGTTCTACTCATGCTTGACACTTCACTATTAGACCTCTGTGGAGTTTTGGTTTTGCTTTTTGTTCTTGTTGTTTTTTAAGTTTAGATGAAGAAGCTTCCTGCTGTCTTCAAGTAAAGTTCAAACACTTTGCGTTGGCATATAATGTACCCATAATACAGTCCCCACCCATGTCTTTAACCTCATTATGTATCTCTCTCACGTTTTTTTTATGCTCTATAATCATAAAATAGAGTGTCCAAACCCAGACATTTGGGACTACAAGTTAGTACTGTTACTAATTATGCCAGGATAACAGATGCAAACTAGGATGACTCCAGAAAATTCAGAATATACTGTCATCATGTCACTTATTCCAAACTTCATGGATCTCTTATAATTTCCCAAATGCGTCCCAGTGTCCTCACCTCATCGCTGATCAGGCTCCTTCTTCTGACTGAATCACAAACCTCTTCCCCCAATTCAGTACACCAATATGGCAAATGTGCTTCAAGTCCTGGTTCAAGTGAAGCCCTTTGTGTGTGTGTGTGTGTGTGTGTGTGTGTGTGTGTACCACTGTGCCCAGCACATGATCACTCAACACACACATGGTATGGAGACAAGATTGTACAGCATTTGTCCAATAAATAGAGTTTGTATAGAGATGCCCAATAAACAAATGGATGGTAAATACTCCAAGCATTTAGAATTGTGAGTCATCTATCTCAGAGTATTGATAAATTTGTCTGATCTTCCTGAGAGATTATTTTAATGAAGAGAAGGCTTTTAATGAAAACATGTGGGTACTGGGTGCATGCAGGAAAAGGGGAAGGGAGCATCATTTTAACATGGAAAAGCATCCAGTAAAACTGCCTTCTTCACAGTTTTACAAAGGTCCAGCCCCATCTGAAGCTAATCGCTAGGTTTCAGGAGTTGGTTTGTTCTTAAAATGAAGTATTTTGTTTTAATTGAATGAGCCTAGTACTCATTTTGCATTTAGAATAGATTTCTAAATTAATTTTTTCACTCCCTCTTGTCATCTGAAAGCATCTAAGGTAACACAATTTCCAACAATTTAAAAACAAATGGCTTCAATTCAACTGGCCTATATTTTATGCCTTTTAAAAAATTAACTGTTATCACAGCTCAATGTGCCAAGTGTCGACCTTATCAAATTTCTCAGTGCCCAAGAAAATGAATGTAATTGCTTCCTCTCTATGATATATGGTACATAATTGGCTTCCTATCACAAAGCAGCTGGGAAATATTCACAAATTCTGAAAGAAGTCTGCATTTGCATGCAGATCATGGTCTCAAATGTGTATTTTCACTTTAATGTTAGTTGTGACAAAAGCAAAAATAAAGTTTTGTTGATATAAGGAAACTAACAACAACTAGAAAAATCCATCAATATTTTTTAAGAGTTTAATAAATATATAGACATAAATACCCTATTCTGGTCAACTCTATAATGTCTCTTTGATATTTTATATTCCTATTTATGTCATTGTAATTGCCTGTCGCTTCAAATGTTTTAGCATAAATAGGAGTGTTAGTATTGAGATTTAGATATTTTCTGTGCCACTTAGAAACCCATATGGAACATTGATGCCAATCGTGATGTTTATTCAACTATAATTTATGAGGCACCCTTGTGGTTTGCCGAGTCTTCTGAGTGAGAGCCCATACCCCTTATTTGCTTGACTTTACCCCCATCATGTTGATAACTAGCATGCTTGAGGTACCTGAGATAGTGACACAGGGGAACCAGACAAACTTACCTTGTTAAATGTACCACTTATCTGCTCCTGGGAGCAGAGTTGATAACAGACCCAGCTGCTATCCTCTGGATTCATGACTACATTTGTTCCAAGGCCATACTTCTCATTGGATTCTTCCAATGTAAAAACATAGCAGGGGTACCAAAGAGGCCCATTGTTGCCCAAACTGGAACTTTCCTCGTAGACGACTTTGGCTCATGGACTCTCACTGGCTATAGTTTCTTAGAACTCTGCTGCAGTCTGACATTCTTTGTACACAATCCTTCATTCTTCCCCTTCCTTCACAGGTGTCAGACCTCATCACTTCCCATGAGCTCTCTCCACGTTCTCCTGCTCCCTCTCATTTTTCTTTTACTGGCACTTCTCCTAAGAATGTCTTAAATGTGTAATTCCATCCTGGCCTGTGTTCTCTAAAGCCTTGAAAACGCATTGTTTACTGCTACCTTGAGGATTTATATCCCAAGTACCATCTGTTTTCAGGCTTTATTGAGTGGAACAAACCAGGTACAAACTTTGCAACTCATATGCATCCCTTTACCTAGAACCCCATCGTGTTTGAGCAAATACAAGCCATGTATTTCTGCTCCTTACCAGTTCAGTGGTCCATCAACTGTTTGGGTGTCAGTGGTCTCTTTGAGAAGCTAAGGAAATATATAGGCTCTTCCCCAGAGAATAGAATACATGGACACAAATACAAAATATAGTGTACTTTTTCAGAAGTCTTATGTATTATTAAAAACCGATACTGAATGTGAATCTTCTAAGGAAAGAAATGGTAGTCATAATTATACTTAACTATAAGTATAAATTGACAGAACATTATTGAGATAATTGGTGAAGTCTGAACAAGTATATGAATTAGATAATAGTATTGTATCAATGCTAATTTCCCAATTTTTATAATTACACTGCAGTTATGTGAGATAATATTTTAATTTACAAGAAGACACAGAAGTATTTAAGAGTTTGAGGACATCATGTCTGCAACTTACTCTCAAAAAGCTCAGAAAAAAATAGATATACATAATAGACAAGAGAAAGAGAAAGCAAGAGAGAGACAGATACAGTAAAAATTTTTAAATGTTAACATTTGGGGAATCCAAGTGTCCATGGGAATTCTTAGTAATCTCACAGCTTTCTATAGGTCTCTCTCAAAATAAAAAGTCTAGAAAACAATTAATCCCAAATAATAGCCAAAAACATATTTTCTTAGTATTTTATTTGAGGCACGGGGACCAATCACCTTCATTCATTACTTGAGCCAAAAACACACATTATAACAGTGTTACTATTGTATTCTAGACCTTAATAAATGAGTCAATAACTAAAAAATAATAACTAAAAAAATAATTATTAACTCTTAAAAATTATGAACTCTAAAAATAGTAATTATAATTTAAAAAATTAAATAAGTAAATCCACAAATAAAAAAGTTGCTATTGGTAATTATGTTCAAATAAATCTAGATTATAACTAAGAGACTAGTCTTAGGTCAGTAAGCATATACAGATGTGGGTGATTTTGTGTGTGTGTGTGTGTGTGTGTGTGTGTGTGTGCATGTGTATGTGTGTGTGTGTGTGTGTGTGTGTGTTGAATATAATAGAAACAGAGACTTTGTGACTAAACCCTAGCATTTATCTCTATCTTCTCTTTACAAGCTTTTGTTCTTTGAGCTTTCAACAATATCTCTTAGCATCATGGGGATATCACTGGGATCTTTTCCCATTTCTGGCATCCACAAAACAGATGACTATCAATATTTAATGTATATAAGTTAAAATCACAAAAAGAGGGAAATTTAAATTATGTAAGAAAAAGATCACAAATTTGATCAGCATATTATTTGATAAATAACATGACCTAATATAGGAGAATATAGAAGAAATGCATGGAGAGAAAGTCAGACTTCAGATTTCTTCCCGTTAATTGGGGAAGACAAAGGACTCTTAAAATTCTGAGGTCAGTCTCAAGTAGCCAAAACATGTCTATAAATTCCATGGAGAAAATTGCATGGCCGACATACTGCTCCACGCCCCAAATATATCATCAGTTCTCAGTACGTATGCTCATACAGATGTGAGGCTTCACTGAAATTATGCATGGATTCATGGGATGACTAAAACAGGGAAACAATTTTTTGGTTGTTCAATGTGTAGAATATATGGCAGTGTATGAAAATAATTACATATGTAATTACAAATTATCACATAGTTTGTGATATGGGGTTAAAAAGAGGGAAGTCTCTATAGAAGTAATAATCCAAGTGAGAGAAGTTGATTGTGGATCCCCCACATAAGCAGTATGGACCAGGTGTCCTAGTGGATGCTGTGTGCTGTGTACTGCCACCTAGATCCTCTTCAAGGATCTTTGACTTTCCCCAAAGAAACACACTCTCCTTGGAGGCATGACTTGTTGATGTGGGTGTATAAAAGTCCTTGCTGTGTCATGAGACAACCCTAATAAGTCAGTCCAACTTCAAGTTTCCTGCGAGTCAGCTGAGGAGTGACTGCACTGCACTGTGGCCCAATTTCTACTCTGTTCATTTCTGCTGTCTTCTGTTTCTACACAGATCGTTTCCAAGAGCACTCATCAGTGGACTTCTTGCATGTTAATGTGTGTCTTAGGGTCTATTTTCCTGAAAACCCTACCTGCTGTAGTTGGTACTTGAAGTACATAAGGAAAGCAGATCTAAGATAAAATTTTGGAGCTGGATTACACAGCACCCATCTAGCAATGAGAACTCCATCACTGGCAGTAGATGAAGTATCGATATACCCTGGAACAAGGTAGTGGTGTAATTCTTAAAATTATCATGAATGGTAAACTTGGATGGTATCCTGATGGAAGGAGATGCACTGGTGGGTAAAATGGATCAGGTGGTTGAAAAGCAGTATAAGAGGGTCAGAGATGAGCTGAATCTGCCAAGGGAGGAAGGGGACTAGATGCTGAAGGAGTTGTGGGACCCAGCCACCTTGTAAGGACAGGAATCAGAAGGGTATATATGGTCCTGGAGTCTGAAGGGACTAGAACAAGAGGCTCAAGAAGAAGGCAAAGTTATTAGATAGGGAGAGTTTATCAAGATGCAAACACTCCCCTAAGATGTGGGTTTAATATCCTGACGTAGACCCTAGAATACATTGCAAACATGCTGCGAGAATGGCCCCTGGAAGCTTGAAGAGAGTGATGGCCGCCCCAAGCAAAGAACAGATGCCAGAACTGCCATGGCAGACAATGGAAAAACCTGACCAATCTCTGCCTTTTCTTCTGGTTGCTCAAGTACTCGAAGATGCCATGAATCCTGTAAAGAGAATTCAGAGTTAATTTAGTCTAACTTCCTCTCAAGTGAAGGTATTGTATATACATCACAAACAATTGTTACTGAGAATCTACAGGACAATAAAATTACAAAGTAGTATTTATCCTGAAATTCATGTGTTACAGTAAAACTAAACCAACTTCTGTCTGAAAAAAATTGTTATTAGAATATATGTTAGGAATCCTTTGATAAATCAGATAATTAACCAACACTGATATATTTAAATCAAGATTTACCGCTGATACACACACACACACACACACACACACACACACACACGTGTGCACTGCAAGGGTGCTTCTAAGAGGTTAAGTCAGTTATTCTTTTGGAGAAAAATTGTACAGTGTTCCTGTGGCAAATTGCCCTTTTCTTGTAGTTTGCCAGCCAGAAAGTAATATATGTTATTCTCTTCTTACTGCAAGATTAAGGTGAAACACAAATAGAACTGAGGGTTCTCCATTTCCTCCATACATTCATGTATCTTATCTTCATGACATTTTGGAACCCTTCAGTAAGAGCTTTGAATGTGAACATGGAGGTGATGATTGAAGGGCCAAAGTACAATGATGGTGCCAGACATATAAAGGAAAGCCTCAGAGTGAAGATGATAAGGAATTCAGAGAGAGTAATATCCCTCACCTCTAACAGCTTACTGGACAGAAATATAATCAACCATCAGAATTGTCAGAAATTTGTTCAGGACAATGGCTGGAGAAGCCTTGTGAGAATCACCAGATCTGACTTGGCTTAAAGAGTTACATGGCCAATGCACTTCACCTCCAACAATCATACATGCACACATGCACACACATCTATCACATCTCTCCAACTATAGGAAGGTGGATGGTTACTACTTGGAGTAAATAATTATCAGTCCTCCATTGCTAAACACCTGATGTATTAGAATCTTCATCTTTCTTGATTTTCTTTAATGTCCTTAAATTTCTTATTTTGAGAAATGTGTCTTTCTACCTAAAAGAAGATACAAGTATTTTTAAGTCTTAATGATATAGATATATGTATAGCACCTTTTTAGACAAAATTCCTCACTAGACAATAGTGAGGCTTTGTCTATATCTAAACAATTTGGAAATACTGAGACTAACTTCAGTAATTAAGCGTATCTAATCCAGAGATGCAGGGAATAAGAAAAGAGTAAATCATTGGTAAAGAGTTTAGTGACATTTGGTAGTCTGGCAATCAGCCGGCTCAGTTTTAGTGTTGTCATCTGAACTTGAGGTTTTCATTTATTACTTGAATTAACCTTTTGCTATAACTCATCGATAATAGTTCATTTAAACAGTGTGCAGGATAGGACTATTTTAATGAAGTGCTTCACTATTTTAGATAGAAATCTTTCCCTAAAACTTCATGTAACACTGATTTGAAAGAAATGTTTGGTGCTTTGGTGAAGAGATCTGTAGTCTAGCGGATGATGGCATAGATGAGATGGGACAGTCAGACTCCAGTTGTCTGAGTTTCAACTTCAGGTACATTAATACAACTCTACATTACTCAGTTACTTTGACTATATATTAAAAAAAGATAACAATAGTTCCTATTTCATAAAGTTATTATAAGAATTAAATGGGTTAATGTGATGTAATTAATGTAATTAATGGATTATGAAAGCACTTAACCCAGTGCCTGAAACATAGTAAGTTTCCAATAAATGTTATCTCTCATTCCTCAAAGAATGTGAAAATTAAAGAGCATGTTCGTATCTGTTCAATAGGAAGGAACAAATAATCATTGAAACGTCATTGTGTATTTAAACTCCACCCCTCTTTCTTCTATATTCAAGATTCATTAGTTCTTTCACACAGACAAAGAAACATAACTATAGCAGCTCAGGAATCTGCCAGAGTATCACAGACAGGAGACAGAACAGTGGGGATTTAAACCCAGGTCTTTCATACTGCAAAAGTCCTACCTTTTCACCATCTCCCGTTGCTTTTTAAATTATGTTTGAAGGATGATGCCTTTTAAATTATGTATGGAGATGAAAATTACCATAGACTAAGAATATTTAAGTGCTATATTTTCTTGGACATGAATTTAAAAGTCATGAATATGTTTCTTTATGTCCTTTCCATGGCAGAGAGTTTTACCCCAAGGATCAATTAAGATAGAATCCAGATCCAAGGTAGAAATTTTGTGGCTTCTTTAATGTATCATTATTATTTCTTCCCCTTCTTACCCTTTTTACCCCAGAAGAAAACATAAGAGCAGAAATATGGACCAGGGAGGAGGTAGAAGGATAAAGAATCTGCAGCTTACTCTCTGCTGGTGGTGGAGAAAGACAGCCTTCACCAGGGGTGGCTGGACACAGGGCAATGCCAGACTCGTGGGAAGAGGGTGGGATGCTAGAATCCTCCTTAGGGAACTTCATAATAAAAACGGTTTCTAAAACTGCTTCCTCCTCTGGAGGCTTTGTAAGGCATTGGAGTCACTTGGATTTAGTCCTTCTCTGCTTAGTGAAAATCCTCAGTTTATCTGATCTCCCGTGTCCTTGGGAATCCCCCAACCATCTTCTCCATAATCTGGATTCCTGCATGGATGGATGGTTCTTGTTGTCCTCACATCCATCTACTAGGATTGGCACTTTATACAAATTAGTTGAATAAACAAATAATGAGTGAGATAATTGATGTATTTTGTGAATGTACACAGGCACACACATATACAGACCTTCACTGAGAACATCAAATAAGGCATAAATATATGAATACATTTGTAAAGATTATATCAGTGTGTCACTTGGAACTCTTTTTCCAAACATTACCAACTGGAATGGTGTTCTGAAAAATTCTTTGTACTTTTTTGGGGTTTTAGGTATAATGAAATATATCCCCAAAGTGAAAACAAAATTAAAAATTAAATGTCTGGTGGTGTTTTTTTTTTTTTTTTTTTTTTTTCAGTTGTTGGATCAACTTGAAACATCTGGATAGATAACTACCAAATTTGCATGATGTGTTTATAGAATCAGACATGTAGGGTGCTCATGATTCTGTTTCAGGTTATCCTACTGGGCACCTCAGAGAAATAAGCAGTAAAGCAGACCCATAAATATAGAGAACAAACTGGTGCTTGTCACAGGGGAGACAGGTGGGGGCATGGGCAAAATGGGTGAAGGGAAGTATGAAGCACAGGCTTTCAGTTCTGGAATAAATAAATCATGGGGATGAAAGCTACTGCATAGGAATACAGTCAGTGGTATTGTAATAGGGTTATGATGACAACCCTTGGCTTCTGGTGAGCACAGCATAATGTATAGAGTTGTCGAGTCACTGTGTTACTCATCTGAAACTAATGTAACATTGTGTATCACCTACGTTTTTAGAAAAAAGAAAAGAAGAAGAAAAATATGCTACCATGGTATACCTTCTGACCTAGAGTGACATCCATATAAATCATGACATCATGAACAGAAAACTAGCAGTGGTTTCAACTCCAAACTCCAAACTGGAAGTCTCGCAGCTGATCGTCTACACTTGGCTGCTGATTTGTAATTGAGCTGCTTCTCACATGGACAATTATATATACATTGTGCTCCACAGGTTGAGAGACTTGCTTATTTAATGATGGTTAATAATGTTCTCAAGGAAAACCAGGGATTCCAAGTAAGTGGATGATAAAATTAAATTTTAAATAAAACAGATCATGGTATTTATCTTCCATCCAATGTAAAATATCATTTTTTGTCTGACATTTTTCTTAAGTCAATAATTAACTCCCTCTTCATTTCTCTTAGGATGAATGTCTGGTTTGCCTATTTCATAGAGGATACTATTGAGAAAATACTGATCAGGAAGGAGTGAGGGAATCTCTGCATACAGGTATAGTTTGTGATTCTGTGGTGATAAACAAAATTAAGGCACTATCCAACTCCCTTCCTGGCCTAGAACTTTACAGTTTTGCATTAATAAAACAAGAGTTACTGACTCCTCCAGAATCCTACACAATTTGTGAAGAATAATGCAGATTTTTAATGTAGATTTTCTCAAAGGTGCAACATATACTTGACAAGAAAACTGAAAACTCCTATTTTAACATTTCTCCTCTGAAGTTTTCTGCTAATTGTGGCTGCTTAAAATTACTCATGATATCTCCCTTCTTTCAGCACTGTTGTCTCAAATATGGACTGTTGTGATGTGCTCTCCCTCGTTCTCTGCACCTTCAGTAAGCACATAGTCCGTATCCTTAGCTCCTTGGGAAGACTCTTCTTCTCTTGGGATAATCTGAGAGAACTGTATCTCTTGATTATCAATCTTCTGCTGTTGAACCACTTGTCCCCACCTGCCTGCCTTGGAGTCTCTACTTTCAAAGCCCTAAGCAACATTTCTCTTGACACCTCTTGAGTTGGGTTATGAAGAAAAAGTTCTTGGAATGCATATCTATCCTGCTGTCCCCTCCCTCCCTCCCTTTCTTTCTTTCTTTCTTTCTTTCTTTCTTTCTTTCTTTCCTCTTAACAGTATAGAGACACCTTATATTTTTGTGCATCATTCATTACATTTATTTACTCAGCAAATGTTTATTGAGTGCCAAGTATGTGCCTGCCACGTTTAAGGATTTGGGAATACATGAGTGAAAATAACAAAAATCTCTGCCTTTGTGGAGCTTCCATTCTATTGGGGAAAATGGAAGGGAAGGCCAGTAATAAAAGGGATATTTACAGTATGTTAGAAGGTGATAGATGCTTTGGGGGGGGAATGTAAATTAGAATTAGGCAAGGGTGGAGATTTACAGTTTTAATTAGGGTAGTTAGGGCAGCTTTACTGAGAAAATGTCATTTTAGCGACAATTTGAAGGTGATGAGGGAAATCTCTGGGGGGATCATATTATAGATAGAAATAACAACGGGTGTGAAGTCCTAAGGCAAGACCCTGTTTCAGAGACAACTTAGAGGCTAGTGTGACTGGTGCAGGGCAGCAAGAAGAAGGTAAGGAATGTGATCAGAGAAGAAACATGGCAGGGGTAAAGTCTGGGGTGGGGGAGGGGTGCACATTATTTCAGACCTTATAGGTCTTTAGACAGACTTTGATTTTTACTCTGAGTGAACTGGAAAGCCACTGGTTGGTTCTTAGGAAAACTCACAGGATCTGATTTCTGTTTCATCTAAGTCACTTTGGCTGCTGGTTTGAGAAGAGACTCTGGAGGCAAGTAGTAAGAGTGCAACTTGTGAGCTCAGTTGAGATTCTTAGAAAAATTAATGTGAGGGATGGAGATGATGGCGACAGGATCAAGGTGGTAGCAGTAGAGGAAATGAAGAGAGATCTGATTCTGTATGCATTTTGCTGGTAAAGCCGACAGGAATTGCTGACATGTTGGATTTGAAGTATGAAAAGAAGAGAGGAGTCAAGGTTGGCTCCGTGGCTCTGGATCTAAGAAGCAGGGAAGGACGCGGTTGTCATGAGCTAAGATGGGAATCACTGCAGGTAGAGCAAGTTTTCCAGAGAAACCCAGGAGTTCCGTTTTGGAACTGTTATATACAGTGTCCTCTCTTCCTGTGGTAATGTGGGACTACAAACTGACCATGTAAGCATTTAAAAACTCTCTTACTCTATAAACATATAGGGAAATGAAAAAGCAAAAATAATATTCAAGATACTGTAATTTAAAACATTAGAAACACTGAAAATTAAGATGTTTATTTCCTATGGAAAAGACACTTTGAACAGTGCTTGCTTTTTCCTTCTCATATAGCTTACAATATGGAGCAAGCATCTTTCTGTGACTTGGAAAATCGTCATAAATCTTTCCAAGTTTGGATCCTTTGAGCTTCCAATGTTGTGAAATTTCTGGAAGCTTTTTAATGTGACTTTCTTCGCTGGCATCATTTCCTCTGGGACATGTTCACCTTTCCCATTACAACCACTTTCCTCATTTATGTCAGTACATTTGCCTTCAGTAAGCTCCTCTGGCTGCATATCTAGAGTGTCTCAAAAGGGGATAATGTTAACATTCACAAGATCAGCTCTTTCTTCTATAACTTCATGTTCGTTCTGTTCTAATTTCACTTCTGATGTTATCAGCTATCACTTTTTGTTTCATTGCTGCACTCTCTTCTTTGTTAGCCAATATCCTCTCTTGATTGTCCCGTTTTGTAAAATATAAGGTGGATTTATTACTGGGAGACAAGGAGGTAACACAACTACATGCTTTGCCGTCTGTGCAGATACACTGAATTAACTGAATAACAAAAACGCAGCACCCAGTCACCAGCAGACTTTGAGAGAAAGGACATGATTGATCACTGATGATAAAACGTATCTGTTATTTATGTAGCAATTTGGGAACTAACAACGTAGCGGTAAAGGCTGTATTTTTATGCAGTTACTTAGAGTTAATGTGCTGTGGTAACTGGAATTTGAACTGTGTTTTCAGAAGACTGATGTAATATAACTACACTGGTGACTAGAATTTGCGGATAATGGGACCAAGCAGAGCAAGAACTGCCTTATTTAAAATGTCTTTTAGAGTCTCATGGAGACGTTGAGATAAGCAAGCCTGAAACCCAGGGAAATAATCTTGGGAGGGAACCAAGATTTGGAGTCATTGAAAACAGGAAGCAGACAAAAGTTCTGGAGCAACCTTATAATTTTCTGTCATGTTTACACTGCATTCCAAATGTATAAACTTGATGTTTTATTCCCATCATTGGATACCAGGGGGTCTTTATATAACTTGGAAACTGTCACTTCCCAGCTTACATATTCTATAGAGCACTTAGTGATTTCCAGCCAAGCTGTTAATGGAAGCCTGGATTTGTACGTTCTAAATTGATTAGACCATAGAACACTCTATGATTGGTTAAGGTGATACAGATATGAAATAAGTGTTAACTTCTATTGGGTCCCTTTATTTTTTGGTATAACGCTTCATTTGAAGAAATTCCATTTAGTTTATTTATGCAAAGAAAATTAAAGAACTTACTGAAATACTCCAAAAACTTTTTGAGAATAAAACCTTCCAATCTCCATAGCATATTAGTTCCAGGAAACATGAACCCAAACTTGAGCTTGAGCTACCTGTGTATGCGCTGTAGTTTCCACAAGAATGCTTTAATGGAAAAAAGTAAAACCAGATTTAAAAAACCACTTGGCCTTAATGTCTGGTGGGCACGGCTACTTAAAACTTTCCATTTATATTCTCTGATTCAAAAATTAGAAGTAAATCTCCTTTAGGCATGTTGATATTAAGCTCTGATGGTTTCTTTATAAAATAAACATTGAAATATAGCCTTATTCTTACACCAAGAAACTTGCCTTGATTTTATCTTAATAACTTAATATTAAGGATTGGAATATATCTAGAGCATGCTCTGTAAGACCTTGAATTAGAATAAAAAAATATTCTGGGTTTTAGACAATGAACTTTGTTATGCTTTCTATCTGCTTACCCCATTTATGGGGCATATTGATTCTGGGCCCTAGTGTCAAATACACCTCAGCACCCTCCGACTTCGAGTTTACCATCCATCTTTCCTCATCATGGTGCTTCTTTCCTTTGGATTCCCTAAGATCCATGTAAACTGCCCCCTGTCTGACAGTTCTCCCTGCAAAGCTGCATCTGATCGTTTCTTCACCAGTCAGATTTACCATGTTCTAGATCTTCCCTCCTTCATTTGTTCACTTCAAGATGTAGCTGGTTTGTCCCAACACTTGAAAATTGATGTAATCAATTGTTAATAGCTAACAATAGATTAGTACTTCTATGGAGATTTACATTTTAATCACAAACCACTATATATGCAATCCCATCAGAAGGAATTTTGCTCTAATGGTGGTATTTCTGCCACCATGGCTAACTACTCGGGAAGATATTACTGATTAATAACCTGAATCACTATGCAGTCGGTTTCCTTAGCAACCACTGCAGTAGGTTCTTACTTAAAGTTTTTTTTTTTTCTTTTCTTACCCTCCCCCACCCCCCACCCCCAGTCTAAACTCTGACAGGGATCTCGACAGAGATCTTGAGCAAAATTGGCTTTTATAAGGATATTGGTGGGATTTTCCCCTGAATTTGAAATCATAAATCTCAGAGTTTAAAGGCAACTTCAAGGTCACTTAGCCCAATGCTTTCTTTATTTTTTTCTTTAAGTTTATTTATTGATTTTTGAGAGAGGGAGAGAGAGCACAAGCGAGGGAGGGGCAGAGAGAGAGAGAGGTAGACAGAATCCGAAACAGGCTCCAGGCTCCGAGCTGTCAGCACAGAGCCCCACGCTGGGCTCAAACCCACGAACCGCGAGATCATGGCCTGAGCCGAAGACATAGGCTTAACCGACTGAGCCACCAGAGCGCCCCTTAGCCCAACACTTTAATTTTATAGTTACAGGATCTGAGACCCAGATAGGTTAGATGACTTAGGCAGAGCCCTAGGATTTCTTGGCAGAACTGCTTCTTCCGCACTTAGTCTCTCTTCCATGCCTTATGAAGTGTACAAAGGATGCAAAACGTGGTTTAAACAGCAGAGCTTGAAGCACTGCCTGCACAATCGCCAGCGGAGGACTGAAGGCTGTGATCCCTCCACAAGTGCCCGCCGAGCAGTTCCCGGTGGACTGCAGCTTCAGTACTGGCTTGCGTTGCGTTGCCATTGCAGCGGAAAGCTGCCATCATCACTCATCACTGCTTTAAGCTGCACCATGAGGAAAATACTTCAGTTGGAGTCTGAATTTTTGACAGTCAATAGCCTGAGCTCTCTCTGTAACCAAAAAGTATAGGAGACGAGTAGACTAAGGCTAAGGTCCTGAAGGGGGAGAAAGACACTGAAAGCAGGTTGGTATTTGGACCAGTAGCCCATGACTTTCTTCCACACAAAGAATAGTTGTAAGCACCTTCCTAGACATGACATTGAGCCATGAAAGATGAGGACTATTTATTTCCTTATGCACAAAGATGCTCAGGGTATTTGTAGTATGTGAATACAATTATGAATTGTTTAGGCTACAACTTGTTAACTCAGAGCACTCCACACAACTAATGAGGCCAAGGCCACAAGTTTATTCATTTGAGGACAAGTTTAACTTCACTCTGTTCACGCCCTCTGACTGCAGCCTGCTACAGCTCTTAGGGAACAAGAGGAGCTTTCTCCTACTGGAAAAACAACTTGAGACCGTGTTCTTCTGTCAGAAAAAACACAAGATCATTTATATATTGGCACTTGGTTCATTCTTCTCCTGATTGAGTCACTTAATTTGTACTCAAACTCATGGGAATAGGTTGGTTTAGTTTCACTTCATTTTAGACAATTAGCCTAGTTGTATAATGTAAACTGCATGTAATAATTAGAAGAAAAAATCAAATTCTAGATTTTAAGACGAAACAAAATACATAGGCATTTATATATTCCTTCTGACTCCAGGATCACCTTAATCCTGTGTTTGACCCATCAAAAATGCAGCAAGTTTGACATTTTGCAACTGGATTTAGCAAATGTACCTCTCTTTTTAAATCAGTGGCTAAAGGAGAAGAAAGAGAAAGAGGATTGGAATCAAAATGAGAAGGGGGTGAGAATAGAAAGAAGATGTGAGAGTCCCAAATAAGTTCTTTTACATTCTCTCTTCTTAACTTCATAGTTTTATCTTAGATGTCCATACAGTTCATCTTAAAGTGTGTTGAATCTAGTGTCTTCTTGTGTCAGTGTTAGGTGGGAATTCCGGGAGAGTCCGTGAATCCATTCCGCATCAACATCTAGTAAGCACTCCTGCTAAATTTTTAGTTAGTTGTTCATGTACCTTTATTCTTCCATGTATATTTTATAATAGGTTTATCAAATTTCACAAAACAATCTCAGTGAAAAATTTACAAATTAATTTTATGAAAACAGACATCTTTATAAAATCAGTTTATACCATCCAAGAGCATGATGTGTCCCTGCATTTATTCAGATCATCTCCTATGCCCTTCATTATAATTTTATAAGTTTCCTTCATTCTCTGTTAACGTAATTCCTGTGGTTTGCTTTATACTAATATTTAGGCTTTAATATTTTAATATGAAAATACATTTTCTGTCACCTTTAAATTGCTTTCCAAACTCCTGCACACTGTTGGTATAATGATTAAGCCAAACAAACTTGGAACATTCTTTGAATAATTATTTAGGGCCTTACTATATAGATGGAGCCCAAAAGTAGAGTACAACCCCTGAGACATGAATTCAGTACAAAATCTTGAAGCCTTTACTGAGCCTGCCAATTTGCTTCGCATATGAGAGTTGCAACAAATCCCTAGTTTGGGTGGACACATTATTACCAAATGAAGAACAAACGTAGTTCCTGATAAAATTAGCATAATATAAGCCTGCATGCATGTGTACGACTGATGTGAGGATGGCTGATGATACGTTTACATTGAGGAAAACATATCCATCTAGGTATATCAGAAACCATACAAATAGAGGTAACCAAATTGTAAATTCAGTCAGAGAATTGAAAGGCAAGTGCTTGTTCTAAAACCTATATTGATCCTTTAATACTTTTAAGAAGTATGGGGCGCCTGGGTGACTCAGTCAGTTGTGTGTCTGACTGTGGCTCAGGTCATGATCTCGTGGTCCGGTTCGATCCCCACATCGGGCTCTGTGCTGACAGCTCGGAGCCTGGGGCCTGCTCCAGATTCTGTGTCTCCCTCTCTCTCTGCCCCTCCCCTGCTCATACTCTGTCTCTCAAAGATAAATAAACGCTAAAAAATTTTAATGAAAAAAATACTTTTTGAAGAAGTGAACTGACAAAAATCTGTTAATTGTAGTTGGGAACAAAAAAATAAGGATACTTAAAAAAAAAAAAACAGTCCTACTAAATCTCTGAGGTAGTAAATCTGAAATGAGAAGGAGACATATTCAGTAGCTTTTAAAGTGGTATTATAAGGTAAGCAACATAAATGATTACTGAAATTGAAATAAAGTGAAACAATAAATTAAAAATACTGAAGATATGTTTTGTGAGGTAAATAAAATAATTATATAGATGTTAGCCTTGAAATCTCCAGACTTCTAAGATGCTTTTTTTTTATTTATAATTTTCTTTGTTGCCCTTGTTTTCTTCCATTGAGTTTTCTAATTAACTCCTACAGTTTTTTTAAAATCAGGTATCAGTTCATCTAAGAATTCTTATTAAAAATTCTCACTTGATGGCCAAGCTTCAGTTTTGCTGAATGATGAATGAAGGAATGGGTGAATAGATGAATACCAAGAAATGGAAAGCATAGGAACTGACTCATATCTTTCTTTCTCTCCCCTTCCTTCTACATTTCTCTTATCAATCCCCAAATCAAATTATCTGGTACTATGATTGATCTCATCCAAGTTATGTAAAGACTATTTTATAAAAATAATTGACTACCTTACTATCATTTTTTAAACTCCATTGTGAAACATGGAAAAATTATGAATGTAACATATCAGTCCCCTTTTAAAGGTATGTCAGAGCTCAGAAGAAAGCAATAGCTATATAAAGATAAATGAAAAAATGGAAGGCAAGCAGAAAGTAAGCATGACAAAGTGGGAATGATATTTCAGTTGATTACTTGCCAATCTCAGTAAAAAGGAGCTTTGGTTTTAACATGAATTAAGAGACAGGAGACAAGTTTGAGGCTAATTCAAGTTAGAAAGTGGGATGAGTTGTACACAGAAAGCCTGTATTCTCAAATGGTTACTATCTCAATAAAAGGGTAAACTAGAAATAAACAGTTTTAAAAATCTGCTTGTGGAAGTGGAAGGAATGGAAGTTTTCCCACCACACACACAAATGCTAATTATGTGAGGTGATGGATATGTTAATTAACTTGACTGTAGTAATCACTTCACAATGCATATGTATATCAAAATATCACATTGTATACCTTAAACATATACAATTTTCATTTGTCAGTTATACATCAATAAAGCCAGGAAAAAAGGATAGGAAAAAATGAGAAACAATGAGGCTTCTGGAATGAAAGTCTTCCCTTTCATCTTTAAGTTTCTAGGCCTCTGTGATTTCTTAGCAAGGTGTAAATGTACGGTTTGCTACATAGGTTTTATTTATTTATTTATTTATTTATTTATTAAAATTTTTCTAAATTTTATTTTTCATTTTTTTTTTAATTTACATCCAAATTAGTTAGCATGTAGTGCAATAATAATTTCAGGAGTGGATTCCTTGATGCCCTTTACCCATTTAGCCCATTCCCCCTCGCACACCCCTCTAGTAACCCTCAGTTTGTTCTCCATATTTATGAGTCTCTTCTGTTTTGTCCCCCTCCCTGGTTTTATATAATTTTTGCTTCCCTTCCCTTATGTTCATCTGTGTATTAAAGTCTTCATATGAGTGAAGTCATATGATTTTTGTCTTTCTCTTACTAATTTCACTTAGCATAATACCCTCCAGTTTCATCCACGTAGTTGCCAATGGCAAGATTTCATTCTTTTTGATTGCCGAGTAATACTCCATTGTATATATATACCACATCTTCTTTATCCATTCATCCGTCGATGGACATTTGGGCTCTTTCCATACTTTGGCTATTGTCAATAGTGCTGCTATAAACATGGAGGTGCATGAGTCCCTTCGAAACAGCACACCTGTATCCCTTGGTTAAATGCCTAGTAGTGCAATTGCTGGATCGTAGGGTAGTTCTGCTTTTAGTTTTTTGAGGAACCTCCATACTGTTTTCCAGAGTGGCTGCACCAGCTTACATTCCCATGCTACATATGTTTTTTTTTTTAAAAGGTAACATATTCTAATAAAAGACAAATGATTTTTTTAATTTGCTATTCAGTATAGAGAGACTTTTATCTTTTGAGATGAAGTCTTGGAGTAAAAATGAAAGTTTTCCCTGAGAATTCTTAATTTAGGTTAAAGGCTTACAGTTTTAATAACAGCTTAGCACCCAAACTACAAATTATAAAATAAAATAAAATAAAATAAAATAAAATAAAATAAAAAACAAAAACCTTAAAGCATTTGAAATAGAAAAAACTTCCTAAAGCTGATAAGGAATATAATATCTGTAAAAAACTATTAACAAATATCGTATTTAAGGGTTAAACAATAGAAGTAAAAATTCTAGAGAAATATTAAAATGTCCATTATCATTACTTCTATCTGATATTGTACTTGTGGTTTTGGCAATGTAGTGTGACAAGAAAAACAACTGTGTTAAAGAGAGAAATGTAGAAAGGAAATGCCATGTTGAAAACCTGTAAGATTACCTTTGTAGGAAATTCAAGTCTCTACAAATGAATTACTTGAGCTGATAAGCGTGTCAACAATCTCCCTGGATATATGGTTAATATAAAAAAATAAGATCATTCTTGTATATCTATAACAAAGCATTAGAAAATGTAACCAGAAGCAGAATATAAATAATACTGGCAATAACATATAGAATATACTTGAGAATAATTATAGCAAAAGATATTTAAGACCATTAAATAAAAGATATTTAAAGATATTTATTGTGTAAGGAAATTTTTAAGTAAAATCAAAAGACACATTCTCCAAAAAGTTTTAAGTAAAAGCAGATATGTCTACTTTTATTGATAAGTAAATTCATTATTGTTAAGAAACTTATTTCATCCAAATAAATCTATAAATTCAGTTGAATTACAATAAAAATGCTGGAAGTTGGGGCACCTGGGTGGCTCATTTGGTTAAACATCTGACTTCAGCTCAGGTCATGATTTCACAGTTCCTGAGTTTGAGCCCGGTGTCGGGCTCTGTGCTGACAGCTCAGAGCCTGGAACCTGCTTCAGATTCTGTGTCTTCCTCTCTCTCTGTCCCTCTCCCATTCAAGCTTTCTCTCTCTCTCTCTGTCTGTCTCTCTCAAAAATAAATAAACATTTAAAAAATGCTGATAGTTTGTTTTGTAGAATTTAACGAGGTGATTCTAACTTTATATGCATGCAGCGAAGGACCAAGGAAAAAGGAAATATCTGAAGTATCCATCAATAGAAAACTGGACAAATAAAAATGTGATTTAGACAATGAAATAATTTGCAGCAACCAAAATGAACAAATCGACATGTATCATTTTGGATAATGCCATAAATATAAATATTATCAAAAAGAAAAACAAGTCTCAGGAAGAATAATAGTAAAGTATAATTTCTATAAAGTGTTAATAATTTATAAACCATATAATATATTTGGAAAAGGGGATAAATACACATGCATGTATGCATTAAAAAGATAAACAGTAACATCAGGATAAAGTGGTCATTATTGCTGTTCACCAGTATTTCTGGTTCCTGTGCCTTCTAAGCACATGGTAGCTCTACACTTTCTCATGCCTTTGGGTTACTGGGAACCAGGTGATTTATTCCAGCCAATAATATGTTAGTTGGAAGTCATATTTCTACTCAGGTAACGCGTTTAGTTGTTAGTGTGAGACTCCCCAGAAATCTCACTTTTCTTACTAGCATGGAGGTATTGAAGTTCAAAATGGTGGCTCCGCCCCTGAGTGTCTGCCTATATGGACTTTTACCATGAGTTGAGAAATAAACTGTTGCTATTTTGCATGACTATGGTTTGGGAGATAGTTTGTTATCTAGCCTATCCTGACTGATATACAGGTGTAATTAGCTCCGATGTGATTGTGGAGAGATAGTAAGATTCACTATAATTTTAATGTTTTTGTTCTTAAGTGGAATTATGAATACAGTTTTCATTATTTCTCAGTTTCATTTGGTTTGATTGACACACTAATCGCAAAACAGCAAAATGAAATACTCAGTAGACTTTACCTTTAAAAAAAAGTGGACAAGATTTAGGTTGTATAGTAAAGTAGAGAATGTCCGTGTGTTTGGAATTAGCATTTCTGACATAGTTTAGAACTTCCTCCTACCTTTTCCTTCTTCTCCTTTTCCTTTCTCATTTAGTCCCTTCACTTCCTTCCCCACACCATCTCTTAGACTCAAGAAAATACAGAGTAGGCATTATTCTGCATTATGAAGCAGCATGTTTTATCCACAGCTCCTTGTTCAGGAATATGGGGTCAACTACTAAATTGGAATCCACACAATTTCAAAAAAATGAAAACCCATTACAAGGTAGATGGATGATGATGATGATGATGATGATGCTAATGCTGATGATTCACAAACAGTAATCCAACTGAAAGAAATTGCAAATGATAAAGTTTGTACCTCAGGGAGATCTTAAGGAGATATTAGGCCTATTCTTGAATAACATTACATAACTATTTCCCTTATCATGGGTAGAAAAATAACCAGTTTAAAAGTGCTTCAAGAAATAACAAAAGCAGAGAAAGTTGTTAATAATACGACTACATTTCAGAAGATGAATATGTTTAAAAACCAAACGAGCTTTTAAGTCATGAAACACTCCTTCACTCTGTGGAACACAGCTGAAGTAATGTTAATTACTTGCTTTCTACTCAGAATACTTCAATTTATTTTTATGGTATTACATTATTGTGGTATCTGAACTGAATAAATAATAGAATATTAATTCCCCATAGTAAATTAAGAAAGAAATCAGTATAATAACCCTCTTCAAGGAGAAGAGATAAAAGCAGTTATACAATCCATTCATGAATCATATTTATTAGCTTCTCAGGAGGGACTTCTATTTAAAAATCAATACTTTCTTCCCAATATGCACAATTACCTAGAAATTAGGTATATTGTGCATGGGAGGTTTTGTCATTGAAGTTTTGCTATAATGTAGTAGTTAAGGACATAACTTTGGAACCTGACTCACCTGTATACTAATCCCATCACTTGCTTACTATAAAATCTGAGGCAATCATCTTTTTATACTCACATAAGGAAGACAATATTTCATTCAGGTGTTTTGGGAATTAAATAGGTCACAAAAGTGCTTATCATAGAAACTTGCACATGGTAATTGTTAAATAATTGACATTAACATCATCATCTCCACCACCACCACCACCATCATCATCACTGACTTTGTGAATTAGATGTTATTATTACTGGTTCACATTCAAGGAAACTGAGGGTCTGAGAAGTTAATTAACTGATCAAATTTCATATAATTGTAAGGAGAAAACACTACAATTGTCAAAATGTTCTACACCGTTGTAGAGCCAGATTATTAGTTTGTAATTTGAATATGCATCTAAAACTGTCAGAACTTTTGAATAATATATGCAAAAATCAAATACATACAAGGGAGTGCAGTAAATACTATTTTCTGAGGGAAAAAATGTGACCACATTATCCCAAACTTTGGAGAAACCTATAATTTTTATTTACCAATCTAAATCAAGGTTCAAATACTAAGTTTCAACTTCCGTAAGTCTTAGCTCTCAGCTTCCTTACTTAAATAACTGGGTACCAGAAAGAAAAGAGAATACCTTCCATCCAATGATGGATGTCCACCCCAAACTGAACCTTGTCCAAGTGCCTGAATGCACCAGTGCACCTTTTGTTGTGCGTGTCATAGTTCATTCATTTCCCCCCCATTCACTAAATATATATTAGATGACAGTTAAAAGCAGGGAAGTGTATAAAACCCTGGGCACACAAAGACTCTATCCTTACCTTGGAGGGGCTCACCTTCCAAAATGGCTGGGCAATATTGAACCAAAAATCACAGTAGACTTAGTAGGCCTGAGATAAACAGTGTGTTCAACTTCCTTCTTGAAGTAAGTGTCTAAAGATTGCTGTGGATGAATCTGAACAAAAAGAATATTGTGCTTGAAGATACAGAAATGAGAAACAAAATAGTGTTTTCAGAGAAGGGCAAACAGTCAAATGGTTGAGGGTGAGCTGTACACCAGGTATGTGAAAGAATGGTAAAAATTGGCATAAAAGACGTTCTTAAATCCCACATCAGGTAGGCTTCATATTTAAGGCAAAGAGTAAAAAATAAAAATCAAAGATGGAAGTGAAATGTTTAGATTTACATTCTGAGGGGTCATTATGTCTATAGCTTACGGGATGGTAAGCTGAACACATTTTTTCCGTGATGCATGCAACCCTTCATTCATTCAGTCAGTCATATGCTTCTTCTTCAAATATATGTTTTGCTTACTTACTGCATGTCGAACAATGTAGCACATGATGGAGGTAAGTAAAGAACAAAACAAACATTCATTCTCTTTCTGCCCATGGCTCCCAGTCCCCCCTTTCCTCTCTCTCACAAAGCTTATTGAGAAGTGTCAGAGACTGATGGTAAACAAAGATTGGATAGTAAACAAAATACTCTGGTAGATGAATATAGTAAATCATGTAAGAAACGATGAGGATTTGAAATGAATCTCTAGTGGTAGAATTCAAAAGGTATGAATAAATATAAGTATTTAGAAGGTAGAATTTATGGGACATGGAGACAGATTGGAAGTAAGAAACAGAAGAGAGAAAAGTTAAAAAGAACTGTAAGGTATCAATACTGACTTTGTGATGAAACCAAGCCACTGGCCTACTGTATTCCTTTCACTGGGGAGGCTAAGTCAAATTATTTGGTACAACTTGAGGCACCCATTCTGAGTTTCAAATATTTATTTACAGGTAGTCTTTCATTCATTTGGCAGGATTAGAATCATTAACTTATGCTATCTGCCAATGCTTACACAGGGACATGTAGAAAGAAAATGGATGTGTTTGAGTTTCTTGTACCAACGCTCAATGGCTCACACTCAGCTAAGCTATAATGGACCCAGCACACAGCCTGCAAGCCTGAGACCACTACCGCCCTGGCCCGAGGTGAGATAAACAGATTGTTAGGTCTGGATCAAATCTGTTGGTCGGACGGAGGGAGTGGAGAGGGTGGGAATTACAGAACATTTAAGAACATCCGGTAGGTGAAGAAAGGATGTAACAGTGGAGGCCCAGGGCATGGTCTGTGTACACAGCCTTGCCTACCGGTGTGGGTTTATGTGGAAGAGATTTCTTTTTAAATCCTAGAAGCCAGGAATCTTCAAATCATCCCAGATGCTCATATATGTTAGTAAATATGTAAGATGTGAATAACAAACTCTTCGATGTGGTGTCACACCCATTCTTAGGTGGTAGCCCTAAAACCAGAAACAACTTATGACTTTCTACTTCCCTTTATAACTTGGACTGTAAATTTTTTTCATGAGAAAATCTTTCCTACTCAGCCAAACCCAAAATCTTTGACAAAATCAAATTTTGGACAAATCTTCCATCCTTTTAATAACTCTGTGGCTTTCAAATTAGCTGCTTTCTCCAAAGCCAAAAAAATCAGAGATATTTTTGCAGATTTCCTTTCTTATTTTGCAGATTTCCTTTCCCTTACTATTCACTTCTTATTCATTTCTCCCTCTCCCTGAGACTACCTTAGGTAAAGTTCACCATTCTGACATCTGTGTAGATACAGAAGAGAGGAGGAGTGAAAATGTGTTTGCACTCTTGTTTGGGGTCAGTAATTCCACTTTGAATGGTATACACTGCTCCAGAATCCATTGTCTATTTATCATAGTTTTCTCCTCTTACTTCACTACCCCCCTTTTTCTTTCAGCCACTTCTGTCTTCCCCAAAGCCTTATGTAACAGGCTGCCATTAGGGAGGCAAGGGGGACACCACTACATTGGTATCCCACATATTGTGAAATTCATTCACCTTAACCTTCCTCTCTGAGGAAGATCAGATGGCCATCTGCCTCTCAACTGTTTGTCATGTTGACTTGTGGGAGGACAAGTTGCTACAGCAGTATCAGGATAGATTGTTCAAAGTTTGGCCACTATTTCTGAATGGTTTGGAAAGTCCTTAAAAAGAAAAAAAAATGATGACAGAAATGCCGAAGAATAAGATAAGACAGTACCCAATTTTTGAACTTGAGAAATAGAAGAATCTTTCTGGAGACACAAATTGACTTTATAGCCCAAATGAGGGATAGATAGATGCCAAGATCATATATGCAAATATAAACAGGAAATGTAACTTTTATAGATTCATTCTAGCTCTGATAATTAATACCCTCCAGGTAAGTTGCAATGAATATGAGAACTAATTTCCTAAATGGAATTTTGGAAATAACTAATCTACACTTGCCATAAAAATGTTTTATTTATTTATTCAGGTTCAGTGCATCACTTTTCTACTTTTGTAACCTGTATAATATGTAGTCATTGATAGCTAAACTCCATAAAGCAAGGTGACCAAATACTAATAAAGTGAGAACACCAGACAGAGTCTACAGGAGGTATTATTTCCATAAGGCATCCCCTGCTTTATTCCAGACTTGACTAATGTTTCAGGCAAGCCAGGGTTGCTTGAGTCACAGCAATTAAGTTAATTAACAAAAGCTAATGCAGCCTTTCAAACATATGAAAATAATATATCAACTCAGAACATTTTGCTTCGCTCTGGAAGCAGAAAGAGAGCACAAAAGTAAAGCAATTATTGCATAGCTGGTGGGTGAAGGCCTCTTTGCTAACTTATCATCTACTTGGTACCACTCTTTAAAGTGAACCTAACTCTAAATAAGGCTTGCATTTTTCTGTTTGTCTTCAAGGTAAATGTAAAAATAATTGTCTAAAACAATTCCTGAATCATTTTAATTCATAGAACTCCTGTTAGGAGCTCCTATAATTCCGTATGGGTATGTATTTATTTAATACGCATATAGAGGGAATCTACTTTATTAACAGCACAATGCATTAGGGTTAGGTTAAGGAGTGTACACATGTAGATTCATTCAGTAAGCATTTCTTTCACGTGTACTAATAAATGTTTGCCAACACCAACAAACGTGTGAGCTAAAGAAGAGATAGTCACAATGCAAATTAATAATATAAAATAAAATTTAAGAAACATAATAAGGCATTTGTTTAAATGGTGATCTAGGAAATAAATTCAGAGAAGGAGACACTGAAGCAGAAGAGGGCAGTTGAGAAAGTTGGAATCAACAAATATATTCCAAATTTGAAACATTGAGTGTAAGGGATTATGCCAGGTAACATTGATAATAGAAAATATACCAGTAGCTCAGTTTTGTGCAGGATATAATCAGTGTCAATGAACAAAAGTGCAATTAATGTGTGATAAATGCCCAATGAGTATGAGAGAAACAAGTTCTACAAACATTTAGAAGAAGCAAGTTACCTGTTATAATGATGAAAGTTTTTATGTAGGAGGTAAGATTTGGATCAAGCTTTTAATAATGGGTAAAATTTGATAGAAATGGAACATTTTAGTTAGAAGAACTATTTTCAGCAGAAGTCTGTTTTATTTCAATGTAAGGTTTCCAAAGTTAGCACTTGACTTGGAGAGATGATACCAGAGTCTAGGGCCTAAGATTGGTTCCACATGCTCAGAAATTTGATTTTGTCAGCATTCCAAAAGTGGGTCAATTGCTGAGGTTGAGACTCACATTAATCAAGTTCACAGAGCCTGAAGTATAAATGAGAATATCAATTTATTAATTTACAACACAAGCAGAAGTACTTGGGAGGCAGACTTATAAGAAGTTTGCCTGGTGAACAAGAAACCAGAGCAAGAATGTAAAAGGATTTTTCTGTAAATATTCAACATCAGGTTATGTTAATCACTTAGCACCGCCTTCAGAAAAATTCCTGACACAAGTTTTTTGTCTGCAGGTCAGTCATATGGCTGGGGTGGGGTGGGGGGGCGGAGGCAGGGGTGGGGGTAATATTTGTGCAATCATATGGATAGGCCATGTTAATATTTGTCTTACTCGGTCCTGTTTATCTATGCCTGCGCAACATGTCTGCTCAGTTGTCTACTGAAACATATTCTTTACTGGGGAGGGAATGTGTCTAATTTTATTCCAAATTTGATATTGCTAGTAAATCCAGTAACTGTGAAACATTGCAGCATTTAATTCACCACAAGGTAGTCTTTATTTAAAAGTAATATATGGCCATTATAGAACATTGCAGAAGATCTTGAAGTGTTCAAAACAAAAAATGAAAATCTCCTTCCTCTACTCATGGCTGTCTTCGTTTCTTTCCTTAGCTGTAACTATTGTTAGCAAGTTGGGGTGTATTTTTCCAGCACATATTCGCATGCATATGCAAATAAAAAAGGCATGTGCATATGTTTTAACGTAATCAGATGACATATACTGATCCTAACTTGTTTCTTTCTCTTAAAAATATAATTATGCATGGGACATCTGGGTTGCTCAGTCAGTTAAGCATCTCACTTTGTCACAGGTCATGATCTCATGGTTCATGAGTTTGAGTCCCACTTCTGGCTCACTGCTATGAGCGCAGAGCCTGCTTTGAATCCTCTGTCCCCCTCTCTCTCTGTCCCTTCCCTGCTTGTACTCTCTCTCTCAAAAATAAATAAAATAAGTGTGTATATATATATATATGTATGTGAATATATATATGTATGTATATATATATATGTATATATATGATTATGCATAATCTTCCTATAACAAAACTCATAGCTGTAACTCACTCTTCATTAATAGCTCCATAGTGTTGCACTGGAAGTATGTAGCCCATCTATGCACGCAATTCAGTACCCTTTTTTATTGCAGTGAACATTTAAGGAGCACTTGTGTGAGTAAATCTTATCACAGACTAAATTCCAAATGACATATATATTTTATAGTTTGAAATTTTGCACTTTACCTACAAAAATCAGTATAAAGCATCTGTAAACTTCTGGCAAAGGGGGATGATAGTACAAATTTCCTCGTGCTTTCAATAACATGGAATTTTATAAATGTTTATGATATTTGCTAGTCTAGTTGGCAAAAAAAACAGCTAAATTTTGTTTTAATTGGCATATTATAATTGAGATAAGCTATTATGTATATTATTAGTGATTTATATAAGTGTGTGTAAAGCAAAGAGAGAGAACTGACTGTTCAAATCTTTTGACCATTTTATGCAGTTGCTTTTTTTAAAAAAAATAAATCATTAATACTTATTTATAGATTAAGGAAATTTTGCCATATGTACTACATTTTTCAGAGTTTATTGTTTAGTTTTTATTTTTTTTAATTTTTTAATTTTTAAAATTTTTTTTAACATTTATTTATTTTTGAGACAGAGAGAGACAGAGCATGAACGGGGGAGGGGCAGAGAGAGAGGGAGACACAGAATCCAAAACAGGCTCCAGGTCTGAGGCATCAGCCCAGAGCCTGATGCGGGGCTCGAACTCACGGACCGCAAGATCGTGACCTGAGCTGAAGTCGGACACTCAACCGACTGAGCCACCCGGGCACACCTATTGTTTAGTTTTTAAATTTTGTTGACAGTGAATCATTTGGAATTTGTTTTGTTCAGGAAAGTAAGAGCCCAGTTCTTTTTCCTCAAAATATAACTGGTTACCTTAATCCAATTTATTGAATAATGTGTTTTTCCATCACTGGGTTTTGAAAACCTATATTTATCATGTACTAAATATCCCATACACATGGTTCTATTTTTGTCCTCTTTTCTATTCCATTGATTTGTCAACCCCTAAGCTATTATTTCATGGTCTAATTAGCATAGCTTAGTATATACTTAACAAGAATAGTTCTCTACCATTAAAAAATCTTCTTTGACTTTTTCTTCTTATGCTTACACATTAATTTATACACATAAATTTTATCAAGTTTTTCCTTTAAGATTAAAATCAAGAAGTAGAATGAGGAAGGGGGCGAAAGAGATGAGAATCATAATAGTAATTGATTTAGATATATTTAATTTATATTTGAATTTACAATGAATTTATGTCACTATTTCTATGCAAGCACAAGGCATCACTGGTTATTAAAGTTTTTTTGTGTCTTTTTTTAATGTTTATTTACTTTAAGAGAGAGAGGGAGAGCATGCGTGCAAGCACGTGCACATGTACGCTTGGGTTGGGGAGGGGCAGAGGGAGGGAGAGAGAGAATCCCAAGCAGGCTCCATGCTGTCAGCCCGGAGCCTGATTGGGGGCTCGATCCCACAAACCATGAGATCATGATCTGAGCTGAAATCAAGAGTTAGACACTTAACTGACTGAACCACCCAGGGGCCCCTCTTTCATGTCTTAATACAAATTGAAATTGTGTTTACATATATCCTGCAAATTTCCTGCTAGGTTCTTCCTAGGTGTTTTGTACTTTCTTCTCATTTGGAAAGGCTTTTGTTTCTATACAGGAAAGCTGCTTTTTGGTTAATTTTTAATTTGACCTGGTCACAGGACTGATTGCTTTTAGCTAATGGTTATCATTAACTTCACTCTTTACCCTTTTTTCCCAAATCTGGGCATCTGTCAGTGCTCTCGTTAATGCTTCCTAAATACCAAGAACATTCAAATCTATTCTATCTTCTCTATTGCTATAAATCATGCCCAATTTCAAACTTGTTATCGTGTGTTCCCTAGGCTACAACATGCTCAGTTTCATCCTTTACTAAGGTATGAATCTGTATATTTCACTTCCATATGTAAAACTCCTCAGTGATTTCCTGTAACAAACATAAAAGAGAAGGAAAAAAGTCTAGGTTTCTTAAACTTGCACCAATGTCCTCCAATCCTCATTTCTGCCTCTCCCTAATTCACATTTCATAGCCCATAAACACCCAGTCAGGCTCCCTAATGTTTCTGCCTCTGTACTTTGAACTTTCCTAGAACACACCCTCAGTCATCTCTCCCTTCCCTTGAATAGCTCTGATCACCCCCTCTGGAGTAAGCAGCATGACTTCCTCAAAGCTACTCTAGCCCCAGACTGAATTGTATACATTTGCTCAGCGTCCCCATAAATCACTGTGTATAAACCTATTTCATATTACACTTTGCATTATAATTGTTTGCTTAAACAGTTGTCAGCCAAATATATGAAGTCTTTAAAAGCAGATTCTGTTTTTAAAAACAGACTTCTGTTAGAATTCTTTGCATATAAATTTGTTTAGGCAAATGGGTGAATGAATGTAAAGATTAAATATTATTAAAGGATTATTTTGTGTCAGACACATAATTTTAGGTGCTGTATATACAACAGTGAACAAAACACAAAAATACTTGCCTTCACTGATGTCACACTCTAGTGGATAAAGTCAGTCAATCAAAATAACTAAACAAATATGTAGTATATCAAGAATTTGTAAAACTGAAATAAGTGGAGAATAGAGTGTGTCACAGGCAGAAAGTTTCACTTTTGTAACGATAGAATCATCTCAAAACTGATAGTAGATTTTGTTTTAAAAATTCAAGTTTTGGGGTGCCTGGGTGGCTCAGTCCGTTAAGCATCCGACTTCGGCTCAGGTCACGATCTCACGGTCCGTGAGTTTGAGCCCCGCATCGGGCTCTGGGCTGATGGCTCAGAGCCTGGAGCCTGCTTCTGATTCTGTGTCTCCCTCTCTCTCTGCCCCTCCCCCGTTCATGCTCTGTCTCTCTCTGTCCCAAAAATAAATAAACGTTAAAAAAAAAATTAAAAAAAAAATTCAAGTTTTATTTTCAGAATTGAGAACTTGATTCTCTATATTTCATAGTAAAAATAAAATGTAACGAAAATTTCAAATGTGGTGGAATTAATGGATTGAAGATCTCAGTGGGGTCGAAAAATTTGTTTTTGTAAAGGTAGTAAAGGGAGTGAGTGACCTGAAAAAGAGCATAAAACATAAATTCAATTTATTATTATTATTAGATTTAATGAATATGAAAAACAAACATATCGATTTGCTAAAAAAAAAAAAAAAAAAAAAAAAGCATGTAAGTAAATGGTTACTTCCAGTTTCTGCTCTTACCTCACTGTAGATGAGGCAAATGTGGCAGTGAGGTAAGATAATCAACTCATCCTGGTTTGCCTAGACTTTCCCAGTAGTCAGAGAAGGGGATAATTAGATTGGTAATGACAAGTTTTAGAGTACGTCCACAGACTTGGAAGTCTCATGAAGATCAAGAACAGGATTATTAAAGGTCAAATATCTGAGAGTCCAGGTTATTGGGAGAAATCACCCAAATGGATATTAAAATCACCAAGAATCATGACAGAAGCAGTTTTGGAGAAAATAACAGTGAACCAGTGGGTAAAGTCTTTAAAGGATGAGGAAGAACAATCAGGTTATGTGACAAAGTGTTCCTCCTAACGTGGTCCATAACTTGTTACTCATCCATAGTGAGGTAAGAGCAGAAATTGAGGGTAGCCATTTACACACTTTCTTAGCAAAGTGATAGCCTTGTTTTAAATATCCATTAAATCTAATAATAATAAAAAATTGAACTTATGTTTTATGCCCCTTTTATTTCATTGTCTGTAATTTAATTTTTATTGTATTTATTGACCTGAAATAGATCGGGAAGGAGAAAAAAAAAAAAAGACTGGCCCTTCCCCAGGGCCAGTTTGATAGTTCGATAGTTTGATAATCACTGGTATAGTTAACTGTATCAAGAAGGGGTTACCAGTAATATTCCAGGATGACATGAGAAAGCCGGTAGCCTGTATGAAGAATAGAGAATGGTCGAAAAGTGGCAGTGAGATGGTCAAGAGTTGGTCAACTCTTCCAAGTTTGCATGGGACTTTCCTGGTTTTAACACTGAAAATCCCAAGTCCGAGGAAACTCCTAGGTCCCAGGCAAACCAGGACAACGGCAGAGAGGACGTCTACTCCACCTCCACAGCTCAGTGGGACTGTTGTGAGGTGGAAAGCAGGCCATCCCTTTCCAACCTTCTAATGGTAGTATGGAGGTCAGTGGTGGGGATAGTCTCATCTGGAGAACCAGTAATTGTGTTGACTCTTTTCAATCCCAGAGCACAAAGATTACCATATTGCACCATAGAAACAGTAGGGAAAATGACTTCCCCCACGACATCTGGAGCACCCACCTCCCTCCCCACTGTGGCCAAGGGCAGGGTGGAAGCAGAGGAAGTGCAGTTTTACCTGGAGTATGCACATCATATTTTCTTTCCTAAAGATGGCACAATCAAGTGCAGTAATTAGCAATTCAGTTCTACGCTATTACTAGCCAAAAAATAGTTGAATTGGTTAAACAGTTAATGTTGATTATTTTAGGTCAGCTCTTTTATAATGTTGAAACTTGATCACAGCCACTCCTCATCCAAGGTCTAGTGTCTTATTTTAGCAATTCCCAAATCTTTAGGTCAGCGTGAAAGAGATTAACACCACCTAAATTTGCCCAAAGAGATTTGCAACAGAAAGCCGTTTCAATAATTTATTAACAAAGACTGGATTTACATACCATCTGGTAAATACATCTTATGTTGGGAAACTGACCTGAGAAGGTGAATTAAAATAAGAAAAGTTGGCTAGCTGAATTTGGGATCGGAACATAGGTAGTAAAGTTGCTTTAAGCAGCCATTCATTAAGCCCTAGAGGCTTGGTAAGACATTGTCTGTTCTAAATAGATATAGTTGTCCAATGGAGGGAATATTTCTGGCGATTGGTGATGACACCTTCTCTTCTGGATGGTGCTATAGAAACAATGACTGATTCTTACTAGCTATCACTTTTCTAGACTCCATGGGGACTGTCAACTTTCCGTTTGCATTTGTTATTAGAGCATTATCCGTCCCACATGTCAACCTACAATTTCCAAGTTAGTAGATTATTTTTCATCGATGACATTTTAGGATGCTGCTTCATGATGACACATAGAGAGGCATCTTTATCTTACCTCTAACATCTTAAAGCAGCACGAGGGTATCAGCTCCCTCAGACAAGATTTTCAGTAGACAGAATTGAACCTCAGGGATTGGCAGCTAATTCCACACAGGCAGTACACAAGCAGTCTTATAAATTCCTATCATAGAGAGTAGTGCTGTCTGATGTGTCCCTAAATTGAATGTCGAGTCTTAATACTAATGTAATTACCTTTCTATAAATAATAAATCCCCGTATAGCCAATTCGTTCCCCCAGTTCATGTTGTTAAATTGGAAGTAAAGCTGTAACATTCTATTTCAGGTGGCACCCCACAGTACTTTATGGGTGATAGGTTGGCAGTGCTTCTCAAGCTTTACTTTGTATATGAATTATCTGGAGATCTTATGCAGATTCAGAAGATCTGTTATAATGCAGATTCAGCAGGAATGGGCTGAGCCCTGAGATTCCACACTTATAACAAGCATTAGTATTGCTGGTCTAGAGGCTACACTTTGAGTAGCAAATGTCTAGGGGCTTTGTAACTAGCATCATCTCTCAGTGATGCTTTTTGCAGGTTTCATAATAGCAATTGCTCCCATCATCAGAGAATTTTTACTATTGATAGCTCTTGGCTTAGTCTCTCTGCAATAGACCCTACTATGGGATGTCAGTCAGGTTCTTGGTGTCTGTTGCCTCTTTGAAAAGTTCCCTTGAGCAGGTGGATAGCTCAGGGCAGCACAGTTGTTGAGAGCCTGGGCACTGCCATTTAAATGCAAAGTGGCTCTAGGCAATTTTCTTAATATGTGTAAAGTCACAGTTTCCTTACTTGTGAAGTAGATGAAATAATAATGATGATAATAATAAATACAATATCATATAATTCCTAAGGGTGTTATCAGGATAAGTGAGATGATACATATAAAATTATAAAAATGTATAATAAATACATTTTATTGTTGTTACTATTGATATCGTTATTATTGTCTGATTTCATACTATATCATGGAATCAATACCATACCTGCCTCTTGATACTTTTTTGAATTCTGAGGCATCTTGCTCTTAGCTTAGCTTACGGTGAGATTTCATTCCCTCATGAGGCTATACAAAAGGCTTACACTGTAGTATCTGTCAGTACCTGTGGGTAATATCTGAATGCAGACCTCAATGAAACTTAGAACAAGCTCCAGAATCTTATTGATATTCTCACCCCACTCAAAAGCTGAGGGTACCCATATGTATTAAATTTGAGAAATCCAATATTTTTTTTTAAATATCGCTAATATATTTTGAGCTACTTAGGGAAAACACAATCCTTTACTTAGAATAGAATCTGTTATTCAGAGTACATGTTTGGCAGCTGCAAGGAGGCTGCTGGATGTTAAGTGAGAGAGATGAGTTAGCATGAGACAATTCTATTTCTCAGAGCGTTCGTCTGATTCTGCTGATTTTTCTCTGTGTTTAGCAACTACAAAAGAACTTTGGGAATGGCTTAATTAATCCTTGAATCATGTCAATTTTACTCTCCACTGGATAGGCACTAAGAATTTGTATTTAAGAAAACTCTTCTTCTCTTGTATCACCTGCTGATTTCTGTGGGAGACCTCCCTAGCCCAGTAATTTGTATTCCTATTTTTAAATTATGTATAACCAACGTCTAGGTGACTCCTATTAATAGACGTCTCCAGGTGCAGGAACAAAGAGTTGTCTTTTCTGTGAAGTGACAATGCATGCTTCTGCTTGAACCACAGGCAATCTGAGGTTCACTGATTTGCTTATCTGTGTACCTTCTGAAGATCTTCCCCCTTTATCCTACGAAAGGACTATCATTTGTAATCAGAGCATTTTAAATAGCGTAGCATAATATTTTGTTTTGTTTTGTTTTAAATCCTTTTTTTTGTCACAGCTGTTTCAGGTAAGTATAGTAGTCATTTTCCTAAATAAGCAATAAAATTTTGGAAACTCTGAGATATTCTACATCATCTAAATTAATAACCTACATTGTATTTCTTTACTTTCTAAGGCAAATGGAAGAAATGAATACTATTAAATAAGAGATTTTTAGAATTTAGAAGGGAGAGGTAAGATTGGCTTGATTCATGTGTAATTAAGGCACTCCTAATGCATATGGCTCAACTGTCACAGGTTCTCTCTCAGACTTTCTGGGCAAGTGATGAAATACAGAAAGGTGTCAACTCAATCACAGGTAAGCAGTCCAAAAAATCACTCACATGTAAGAAAAAGTACCCTTTATTCTGTCCTCACCTCCCAGACAAATTGATACTCAAATTAGTCCAGCAAATGAACCCATGGAGAAGAATTTTATGGAGGCGGTACTGTTCGGTCATAGCCAATACTACTCTCAATATGCAAACGTGAACCTATGTCTGGATCTTTCCAGTATCCCCATCTTCTGTCAATAGCAGGGAAAATTTGAGGCTAATCCTGGTCCCAAACTGCTGCCACTGTATTTTCTCAATTCTGTGCCTGTAACTTCCAACCCACAGACCTCATCAATGCTACTTTATTTACTAAGGAAATTTTGGAATCATTTTAGAACAACACAAGACAAGTACCACATTTATCACAGTTAGTCAACTTATAAAAGTAGTGGTTTTTGAACCAAAATGCTCTTACTTAAAATAGCTCTTTATTGTAGATTTTCTAATAATTTAACTGCCTGCACATTTCTTCATAGAAATATTACTGAATTTTAGGATGTTTTGACCAGCATTTCTTTTTAAGTCCACTATAAATATCAGGATTAACTCCCAGAGAGATATGAACCTAGCATCACTGAAAAAAATATCAGTCATGCCTGTGATTGTGTAGGTACACACACAGACCAGCTGACTTTTTTTTGACAGACTTGTCTGCTGTAAGAATTCAGAATGATCCAGCTGGTGCAGTTGTCAACATGGGCTGTGTATCAAATGTTGTCAGGCTCAGTTGAAAATGAGTGTACTTTCTTAGCATCACTAACAGCTATCTTAATAAAGCTGCCAACATTGCCAAATATAGCTGCTGGTATCTGAGACGTCGAAGTCATGTAAGAACTTATGGTACACATCTAGAAACAACTAGAGAAATACCACACAGTATATGAATTGAATGTGCTCTTTTCTTATTTGATGCTTTGTAAACAAGTTGTATCTTCAGTGTGTGTTCTACACTCAATAACCAAAATTATGGGAAAGAAGTTTGTAATATCCTCGTAAGGGGTGAGTGTGTGTGTGTGTGTGTGTGTGTGTGTATCTGTGTATGTGTGTGTTCAGCCCTTTGGAATTACTAGTTGTGCTTTCCTGAGTTCTTCCTATGTGAATTGTATAATTCACATGTTTGTTTGTTCTTTTCAAAGTACACACACACACACACACACACACACACACACATTTGCCTAAGGTGAGAGTATTTTGTTTGATAAAACAGTTTCTCCCAAGTCTAATAACACATTGTTTAGCACTTAGTATTCAGTATTTTTAGCATTTTAAGTTGTACTTGCTCGTGTATTGTCTTTTACATTTTCTCTAACTATTTCAAATATCTGTTTTTCTTATTGACAGCATAATTAAAAGTCAGTGGTAATAACTGTCTTCCACATTCTTTTATATTTCCAAAGCATTGAAAAATGTGTTGAGCAAGGAGGAATTGTGAGCTCAGTAAATAGTGCATAAATGCAAATATATTGGGGTACCTGGGTTGGTTTGTAGGTAGAGTGTCCAACTCTTGATTTTGGCTCAGGTCAGGATCCCAGGGTCATGGGATTGAGCCCCGAGTTAGGTTACACACTGAGGCACTGAGTGGAAAGCCTGCTTAAGATTTTCTCTCTCTCTTTCTCTGTCTGCCCCTCTCACCTACTTGTTCACTCTAAGTAAATAAATAAATAAATAAATGCAAACATATTTATTAAATGTTTCTCTGTGTCATGTATGGACATATATCTCATCAAAGGTAACTACTTTTAATGGTTTCCTACATATTCTTTCAGAACAGTCACACACACACACACACACACACACACACATATAACACACACACATTCTTATAAAAAATTGTCTAACAAGACCATTTAATATATACAGTTATGTTTCTTTATTGAACTAAATGGATCATCTTCTCATGTCACTACAGACATATCAATAATCTCATTTTATTTAGTGGCTGCAGAGTAATATTCTATGAATGTGCTATAACGAATTTAGCCAGTGTCTGGTCAACGGTCATTATTTCCCGGTATTTTTGCTATAAAAAACAAAACTATAATGAAGATCCTTGAACATATATCGTGGCATAATTTTGCAAGTGTATCTGTAGAGATACTTCCTATCCATAGACCTGCTGCCTCAAAGACAGTACCATTTTTCAATCTGAGGAATATCGACTATTTGCCCTCCACAACATTTGTACAAATAAAAAAAAATTTTTTTAGTGTTTATTGATTTTTGAGAGAGACAGAGACAGAGTGTGATCGGGGAAGGGGCAAAGAGAGAGGGAGACACAGAATCTGAAGCAGGCTCCAGGCTCTGAGCTGTCAGCACAGAGCCTGACGCGGGGCTCAGACTCCCTTAAGATCGTGACCTGAGCCGAAGTCAGACGCCCAACCCACTGAGCCACCCAGGTGCCCCATACTAATTTAAGTGTTCATGGTGTCTATGCTCCCCATGAAGCTCATACTGTTATTAACGGTAGCCCAGCTGATACATTAAAATTGTTAAGGAATTTCTCTCAAGATATTTCTGGATAGTTCAAATCAGGATCTGAAAGAGAAACCCACAACCAGAGGTTTTGTCACTCTAGGTCCAAGAGCCCTGGAAACTGTGTGTTTATTTGGGCACCTTCATTTTTCCCTATGGGAAAAGTCCATATTTTTTAAATGATATTTTCAAAGGAATATGTGGCCCACTCCCACCTATGTTCACAAAAATCTACCCATTTCCAGAATAAGGTTTAAGAAATGCAGTTATTGGGATGCCTGCCTGGGTGGCCTAGTAGATTAGGTGTCTGACTTCGGCTCAGGTTATGATCATGAGTTCAAGCCCTGCATCGGGCTCTCTGCTGCCAGTGCAGAGCCTGCTTGGGATTCTTTGTCTCCCTCTTTCTCTGCCCTTCCCCTGCTCTCTCTGTCTCAAAAATAAAATAAACATTAAGAAAATATTTTTAAAAATAAATGCAATTATTTGTTTTATGTCTTTTTACTAATTTAATCTAATAGTGAAAGTCAGATTTCATTTTTCTAAATTCTTTTAGAAAAAGATTTTTTTAGTCTTACTGATAGGAAAAAACAAAACAAAACACATCCCAAATAAAAGCATGTGATATCACTGCGATTATTATTTAAGTTGTTTTTTTTATCTTAAAAAATGTATTACTGATCCCATCCACACCTAAACCAAGATTGAATAGTCAACATTCTTTTCTCTCTTTCCTCTTTCTCCATCCCTATGACAGCCTCTTTTTTACAATCTCCTATTTTATTTATTTATTTATTTATTTATTTTAATGTTTATTTATTTTTGAGACAGAGAGAGACAGAGCATGAATGGGGGAGGGGCAGAGAGAGAGGGAGACACAGAATCGGAAGCAGGCTCCAGGCTCTGAGCCATCAGCCCAGAGCCTGACGCGGGGCTCGAACTCACGAACCGTGAGATCACGACCTGAGCTGAAGTCGGACGCTCAACCGACTGGGCCACCCAGGCGCCCACAATCTCCTATTTTATATCTTCAGCCTTTGTAGCAATGCTGCTTATGCTATTTGCACCTATTCACTTTTTTTTATCAAAGGAAGTGTAAGTCTATAAATTGGGCCATCATCTCTTCAGCATGACTTTAGGGTGATCCTGAATTAGTCAAGATAGGTGGCTTTATGCTGCAGTCACAATAACCCTAAAGTCTCAACTGTTAGAAAACACAGCATTCATTCAGGCTGCTTGAGTCCCAAGGCTCTTCTGTTTTAACACATGCCTTGTGGTCTCTGTGGCAAGAGAACAGAGAGCTTGGAGAATCCACTACTAGCTCTTTCATGATAGCCTGTTTCTTAGAATTCATTGTATGTCCCTGTCTAACTGTAAAGGTAGTGGGAAATTTAAAAAGCAAATGCAATATTTGAGAATAAATACTGTCTCTGCCACAAATATCCATCCAAGAACTTTTTAGTTATAAATACCTAACAGTTATGGTTGGCATCTTTCAGACACTGTTCTAAGAGACTTACATGTATTATCTCATTTAATCCTCATGCAAATCCTATCTTAAATTCAGAAATTGAGTCACAAAGAGGTTATATAACTTGCTCAATATTATCCAGAAAGTTAGTGGAAGATATAAGAATCAAAACTCACCAGTATGCCTCCAGAGCTCCTGGTTTTACCCACTGTCCACACTGCCTTTTTCATCTTTCCTGGTCTTCCACAAGTACACCTGTGGTGTACATCATACTGCAAGGTGAGCTAATGATGTAGCCGATTTTGGTCCTGGGGTGCTTATAGCCCTAGGAGGGACACAGGTCAATGGAGGGTGGGATGAATTCAAGGTTAGGAGCCTGGTATATGCAAAGGTAAAGAGATGTGAGGGTGTGTGCTGGGTTAGGAGAGACTAGGGTGTAGGCTATGAGCGAGCAGTCGCAAGCCACATGACTGGGAAGATAGGCAGGGACCAGAACTGTATGAGCTGCTGATGCCTGAATACAGATAATGAAATGGGAAATATTAGTCTCTTTTTGCATTGCAATGTGAAAGTCAAACTCCCCTAGAGGAGTAACCTCCTCTAGGAAGATCATGTTGACTACTTCCTCTTTGGTGGGTCCCCCTCCCATGGTAGTATCCTGGCACCTTCCCTAGGGAAACTCCTTCACAGTGCTCCTGCATGATTTTTGGAAACTCATCGCTCTCTTCCACTAGACTGTAATGATTGAAGGATGCATGTGGTTGTGTTCAAGTTTGAATCCCTAACAGGAAGGTCCATGGGCCATGAAAGCATTTATCACTTTATTTTTACTCTCTCTGTTCTCTTGAATAACAGAATATTTCCCAAAGCCTTGGTTGCCTTAGTGCAATCATAGAATACTGTTTTATAAAACAAAACAAACAAATACTTTCTTGCTTGCTGTTAGAATTTGGTTTTGCAGAAAGTATTCATGAGTAAAAACTCCCCAATTATGAAAAGAAAGAAAAGATAGAGGCCAAGAAAATGCCTACCGGAAATACCTATCTTTCTGAATTTATTCAGATTTTTCTTACTCTTCATCTAAAGGAAAGCATTCTTGTCAAGTTATAAATCAAATAAGTATTTTTTAAGAAAACTGAGGTTGTAGCTGCTTTTCTAAAAGATCATCTCCTGGTACATCACTAACTGGTTGTCTCTTTTACATTTCATCAATTCTTAAACTGAGTACCTTACTCCAAATAATTGCTGTAAGGAGAAAGAGATTCTCCCCTTAGATATCAGCATCTGTTATGTTGGAAAATATCAATAAGATCTCAGATAAATTCAAAGTTGCAGTTTGAATTTACCTACCTTGTCTGTCAGCCAGAATGAGTGATCACATTCTTGGGTACTATGAACAAATACAATGTTGAGGTGTCTTCTTTTGCCTTTCAGGTTTGACTTAATTTACTTCTCCAGTGTATTAAACCACCAAAGACCTAAAGATAATTCTAGTGCACTGTCTTCTACTTCCCTTTATGAAAAACATACGGGGCAATTTGAACTTTCAGTGTTCTTGATGCTTTCCTCTGTGGCCTTTGATGATCATGTCACAAGGATGAGTCTTGAATCATTTGTAGTCTGTGCGCGTCTTAGCTGAACTTCAGGCTCTGAGACATCTCTGTGGAACAGAAACCTGAATTGTATTTAGCCTGTTACCTCCAGCTGAGTTTTGTGTTGGCTTGACATATCCTGCCTGTTATATTGTGTTATTTTTCCTGTTTGTATTGAACTATGTAAGAAGGAAATCTGGTTCCCCCGGCATTTTTTCGCCTCCTTCTTCGGGAGAATAAATGTAACCACAGTGTTGGCACCTTGTGTCTCTGTGTCCCACTTCAGTTCATCTGATAGGTGTATATCTGCCTGACCTTTACCATTTCTCATTTGTATTCTTCTGCCTTTATAATACCCAATAAAGATATTCTGTTCTATGCTACTTAACCCCCAAGGGCCTGCCAAGAAGGGTCTTAGTGATAAAATGCTGCAAACTTGAGTATGACTTGTTTTACTGATGTATTTCTTCAGCTTTAAGAAGCTATCTCAAAATCTTAGCACTGGAAAGGGCTAGCAAACATGTGGAAACAGCTCCCACATTTTATAGAGAGCTGAACAATGGCCTGGAGAGTAAGGATAATTTATACAAAGTCACATAGTGATTCAGGAAAAGCTATGAACAAGAGCCCAGGAAGCCAGAGTCACTTCTGCCCTCACACCATACAAGGTCCCTCTTCTAGAACTGCTTCTAAGGAGTATTTGACTTTTGGGATGACCAGGGTCCGTAATCATCTGTGTGGAAATCCAAAGAAAAGAGGCAGATCCACTCCCCCATACAGAAGCAAGAAAGGCTTAAGATTCTTTTCCCCTTTGAGTCCTATGTGACCTGAGCGTGACCCCGTTTGATTCCTGAGGGAGTGAAGGATTTCTGATGGTCCCTGCAGTAGGGTGCAGAGCCCAGTGCTGTGGTGACAGGAGTCACAAGTACTGCAGCCCAGCAACAAAAGGATAAGCAGAGTGGTGCCAGTTGCAGAAGCAGAAGTTGATGACAGGTGATACCCGGGTTGTCTTGGCTCTGTCTTGCTTGGCTCTTGCCATAACCTGTATCTGGCCTTCTTGTAGGCTCTGTGAGAACCCCCCCCCTGCAATTCTAACCCTCTCATTTTCTGTTTAAATCAACCAGAGTCCATTTCCTTTATTTGTGACTAATAGAGTAGCTATAATAAACCCATTAGGGATGCTGCTACTAATTTCCCTGGCACAAAGGCAATTTCTCTTCCTTCTAGTCTATTGTCAGATCTTGCTTTCTGTTTTTATTCGAATTAAATCTTCTATCTATTTCACAGCGCCTGATACTATAGTAGTACTAAAACAGGAATTATAGCAGGAGAAATGAAAGAAATAAAAAAGGGAGGAAGGAAAGAAAGGTTGAGAGAGGGAAATGGAAGGAAGGAAATAGGGAAGAAGGCAGGATCTTCCATGTTTTCCCTTTTCTGAGGCTAATCCTTCAGTAAAAATCAGCAGCTCTGATCCGGTATTTCCTGATTGTTTACGATCATTCCTCATCCTATATCCTTCTATTATCTTAAACTCTTGCTTCATTGGTTCCTTCCCTATAAAATTCACATGGATTCAGGCTTTTTTTCTCCCTATTCTTAAAAACCAACAAGCAAAGCTTTACCTAGCTTGTCTCTTTCTTAAATTTCCACTTTATTATTATTCTTCTCCATTTCAAGTATAAAGTCTTGAAATATTAACATTTCAAATATTTCTGACATAGCCACCAATCCTATACAAATTGCCTTTATTTCTGCTATTCATCCATTCTTTCATTTACTCAACATATATTTATTGGGTATTTACTGTACTTTAGACATTGTTTTAGACACGGAGACACAATATCACTGTTTTGGTTTTTTTTAATAGGTTACACTGAGTGGAGAGAATAAAAAAGCAAAAGAAAAAATACCAACAATAAACAAGAAAATGCAATGGCTACACAGAGAAATAAAACTGCATGACCACTCCTGACTGAGTGGTCAGAAAAGGTCTATGTGATGTGATGATCCATAAGCCATGTGTGCAGTGAGTGATGGGGAAGTAAGTGCCTTATGGAGAATCATTTGTGGAAGCTGTAAAAATATGTATAAGGCTATGGAAGTCATCTGTGCAAGATATTGTGGGTTTTTTGCACACGGAGGCTAGAACTTGGGATGGTGGGTAGTAAAGGAACTTAGGATATATTTCAGAAATAAAAGGCTGTTAAGATCCCCTTAATGATCTATCGGATGACATAAAACAGGAAAGAATGAAATCAAAATTACTCCTGGACATGGCTTGAGGAATTGAGTGGCTATTGGCTGGATGTTAACTAAGGCAGGGAAGAGTGGGTGGCACACAGAGTAGAAACAAATTCTGTTTGGGATATGACAAGTTTGAGATGCCTATTAGCCATCCATCTAGCTCTATCAAGTTAGTAATTCGGTAACTATATTGTAGATACAACTTAGAATCATCAGCACATAAATGACACTCCAAACCCAAGGTACTAGGCAATATTATCTAAGGATAAAGAGTAACCATAACTGGAAAGTGGACAAGATCAAATCCTGGGTACATTCCTACATTCCTATTTCGAGTAAAGGAAGGAGGTCCCATAAAGAAGACTGAGAAAGAACAGGCAGTGAGGTAGGAGAAATCAGAAGAGTGTGGGGTCACCAAGGCCAAGAGAAGAAAAAAGTAGCCAGCTGTGTTGAAGGACAGTCAAAATTCAAATAAGGAAGGACAGAGAAATAACCATTGCATTTGTCAACACCCATAATACTGGTGGTCTTCATTCGCACAGACAGTAATGGCCTTCATCAGTAGATTCTCAGTGGAGTGGTGTAGAGGAAAGTCTGATCAGAGTGGGTTGAGGAGAGATTAATAGATAAATAAATAGGAGTAGCAACTATGGGCAACTCTTTCCAGGTATGTTTGTGCAGAGAAAATAAAGTAGGGCAGTAACCACAAGCAGTTGTGGGAGTGTTAATCTACCCCCTTAGGGAGAGTTTTTTGTTGTCCTCCTAACCTCGTCTAAGTCTTGTCTCATCACTTCATTGTCAGTGCACCCGATATTTTATTTGCAGACTCTTTCTTTAAATTTTGTTTTTAATGTTTATTTATTTTTGAGAGAGAGAGAGAGACAGAATGCAAGAGAGGGAGGGGCAGAGAGAGAAGGAGACACAGAATCTGAAGCAGGCTCCAGGCTCTGAGCTGTCAGCACAGAGGCCGACACAGGGCTTGAACCCACGGACCGTGAGATCATGACCTGAGCCAAAGTCAGACACCCAACTGACTGAGCCACCCAGCTGCCCCAATTTGCAGACTTTTAATGAATGATTTCACTCATTTCCATTGCTTCGATGAATTCATATACTTAATTCATACACTTAATTCCAACTGCCTTCTTTCATCCAAACACCAAAGTCTCACAAGCCCCTTAAATGGAAGAGCCTGTTTCAAGGCAGCCTCAGACTGCTCTCTTTCATGCTCACAGGAAACACTCAAACCCTTTGCTCTGACAAATCCTGGGAGTAGACTGATGACTCATTCCTAACTCAGCAATTTCTCCTTTGTCCTGCTGTTTAGAGTTAGTGAGTGTATCTGTCATCTCTACATGTAATGGGAATAAGACAACAGTCTATCAAGTGTACCACCACCTCCACCTTCAGGAGACATCTATCAAATTTGCCTGTCCACAGTCTTGAGATGAGGAGCTGGAACTTACCACATACAACATATTTCCCTCTTTAGGGGTAGTGACAAGGGGTTAGGGGTAGGGGCTAAAACACATTTTAAAAATCATTCTCAGAAATGTTCTTTCCCAACAGTCCCTGGAGTTTTTATACCTAAGATATGGGCAATGTATGCAAAAACCATGAAACTTTTTTTTTTTTTTAATTTTAGCTAAAGCCTTAGAAATGTATGACTCCGGTGCCTTTTTTGGACGTCTCTCTATTGTATCTTGGTACCTCAACCAATATTTGCTTTAACATTCTTCCATATCCTGTTTTATAAAGCCAAATGGCTCATTTCTCAGAGGAGTCCTGGGACTTCTCTGAGTCTTGTGGTGCTTACTGGGTGACAAGCAGTAGAAGCTGAGAGATAAGACAACACCTAACCCCCAAGAGGAAGCCTGATTCCATTGGGGCTCTCCTTACTTTCTTAGCCCTCACACACAATTAGCTACCAAAGTTAAACATTTTTCCTGGAATATATTTCTCAAATCTGCCCCATCCCCTTTTATCCAATCACATTGCCCTTCAACTGGACCACTGAGATCCTCTTTGAGTCCTTCCTCTAGTGTCTGCCCACCAAACCACTGCAATTAGCTTTCAGAATCACATACCTGGACCTGTCTCTGAATCGTCTGAAAATATTTCCATGGCATCCAGTTGCCTACTGTGTGAACTCTAAACTCCTTCACAAATTGGTCTCTAATTCCTTCTCCAGAATTATTTCTTGCCAGCTCACATATTATCTCCAGTGAAACTGAACTGTGATCTGCAGGGCATGTCTCAAATGGTTGGAAATAAAGGAAGTAAAATTATCCTCTCATAGTTAAACTATAAAATCATACCACAATGAAAAAGGGCAGAGATATGCAAATTCACCTTAAAGAGAGCATATGATTTCTATTATTGTGAGCTTATCATGCCAGCAGACCAGAAGAGAAGGAACAGAATTACTGCCACCAGTGGTTGACCCTGATTTCCATGAGGAGGTAGACTTGCTGCTATGTAATGGAGGCGGTGTGGAGAATAGAACTCAGGGATTGATTCCTTCAGAGGATCTTGGTGCTTTTATAAGTGGTGATAACCATGGCTGGCCAACTGCAGCAACACCTTACCAACAGAATGCTAATCAAAGCCTCAGACTCCTCAGAGATAAAGATCTGAGGACTGGAGGAAAATGATGGTTGGTAGAGAAGGAAGATGATAAACATCAATTCCTCAGGAGAAACTGTAGGTGCAGGTGTATCTTATCTGACTACAGTTCCTTTGTAAGTCTTTTTCTCCCCCCGCCCTTTTTCTTCCAGGAATAATGAGTGACCACCAATTTCAAACATCACTGATGGGACAGATTGAATTTAACATGGGTCAGAATTGGATCTGAAGTGGTCCAATGAGTTTATCTTCTCTGCCATCAGTGCTTCAACTGTCACTGCTACCCCAGGGCTAATTAGTGACATTTGATCTTACATAATGTAGTCGTAGATTAATGAACCCATTTCATTTTGGAGGCAGGATACAACAGTGGGCACATGACCAGAGAATCCACCAATGCTACCCTATATCCAGGAAACTCCCATCCAGCAGAACACTGGAGTGTCCCCTTAAAAGTAGAGTTGAGATGCTAGCTTTGGGATTATACATGATCAGTCAAGATGAGAATATACTTTGAACCAACTGTGATTAGAAGACATGGGTTTGGAGTCAAAGGGTAGGCATAAGAGGAAATCTCATCATTCTTCCTACTGACTCCTTTGGGAAGTCTGTGCTTTCCTCTTCCACGACTTTAGTTTTCACCAGACTAGAGTTCCAGGGATGGAAATGCTTCTACCACAGAGCATAAAATGTTTCTTGGTATATAAACATGAGACAGCATTCTGAACCACACCCATCTAGTGTTCCCATCCCAAGTCTCAGGGCCCTAAATTGAGCAGAGAAGACTAACAAGGACTCTGAATTCAGACTTGTTTGAAAATCTACTAATGTCATAAAACTATCTGAAATTTAGGTTTCAACCCATTCTTCTCTCCGGTTGTAAAGATAAGAATCTCTTTAAAGGGTGCCCAAAGACCCACTTTCCCACTATGCCTTGGATTGGGAGTTGACTGACCTTAGTCTGCTATTTTTTGTTTGTTTGTTTCAATGACACTTAACAACCACGTATTTCACACTTCTTAAAATTGCCATTACCCCAGTATTTCTCAAATACTAGAAATACTGTATAAGCAATGCATCACTTCAACCTGTACCCAGCACAGCTCAGCATGGGTGAGTATCTTAATAACTGTGATGCTACAGGATTGCCACTTACTATCATTAGTGCTGGCATCCCATCCTGAGGATTTGGCTACGAGGAACTGGACCCTAACCTAGCTGCAGGAACTCTAAGAACCAGTGTAGAACACTCTTCTCGGGGTTGTCCCACTATACAGGCAAGGGAGTAAAAGTATTTTAACACCAACTACTGAGAGCATTGGATAAGCAGTGAACTCAGGAAGCAGTAACTCCCCAGCCTTTCTGACCTGCTGTACCCTGGCAAAGCAGGCTTCAGGGACAAAAGGGCCCTGCAACATAGAAATTGTGCTGAAAACTAGCACCCTTTCAATGGACAGGGCAGTGGCTATAAGCAAGGCAGATGCTACTGGAGTCAAGGCCTAAAAATCTTGAAGTTTTCAAGATATTTGCTCTTTATCACTCAACTCCCCTCCCAACAAACTTATGACATTCAGAAACTCTTCATTTCAAATTCAAGTAGAACTATTGGAATTTTCCTGATGCCTCCACCAAATTAACGGCTCTATGCCTTTGTACACAGCATGTATTAGAGTGTCCTGACTATTCATCATTCCAGAGAGTTTAGATTTCCCCCTTTCTCTAAAACATTATCTGTTTCTCTGGTTACTTCTGTTAATGAGTCACTCCTTCCTTTCTACTTTCTACTTTGATGGGACTTCATGCTTCTCTCTATTATGGTTCTCATCATACTGCATTGCAACCCAGTATGTATTCCCAGCCATGCAGGAGGTTTTTTATGACCTAATGTCTGGTGCATTCTAGACAGTTATATTGTGAATTAAAGAGATTAAAGAAACCCATTAACTGTAAGATGCATTTTCTCCTTTGGTTTAGGTATCTTAATGAAAAGATGGGAAGATAGATAGGATTCAGAAACAATCAGAAGTTAAATTCATTAGAAGCCAATACTAAGTCATCATCATATATTACAGACACTTTTGAGAAATGGTATATGAAATCAAATTACAACAAAATACACAGAATTGGTTTATCAAGAGGGAAATCTGAAACAAGTGTACTTGTGGGCTTGATCTTTTAAGAAAGACATAATTAAATTTGGTATCTGTTACTGTATTCCCCCCCAAACCTCCCATGTTCTACAACCCTTCTCTAACCCTTTCATTTTATTTTTCTCATAGATCTTATAACTGCATCATCTGAGCCACAACTAGAACATAGGCTTCATCAGGATAAGGTTTTTTTATGTTTTTGTTTTGTTTATTATTGAATTCATCAATGCTTAGAAAAATCACTGACTCATAGTAGGAACTCAAATAATTATTAAAAGACTGAATAAATTTAAAATTTTAAGCAATATTCATGTGATGTATTACTTTGATTTAATTTTTGGTTAAAAAAAGGAGGAACACAAAAATTAAAAGTTTTAAAAATGGTGCTGTTGAAGACAACATATAATTTGTGCATTCAAGGTAACAATTTGAGTTATTTTTAAATTAAAATGTGTATTAGCGCAATTTTTAAAATACAAACTAATACTTGAGGAAGTTATTTTGGGGTGAAACTTTTTAAAGCACCAAGGAAATTTAATTGGGACTATCTGTACTATGGAATGTGATAAAGAATTACTATACACCCACATGCACATAATAAAATTAGAACTATTATAGCATAGATTGAGTTTCTCATTATTACAGAATTATTGAAATCTTTAACCAAAAGTGACTAAGGGAAATGTATATTCCCATTGTTTCTCTCTGTCAACTGTGCACCATATTGTTATATGTATCATTTAATCTATAACAAGGTGGCCACATTAAGTTAGAACTTTCTATTCATAGAAGTATCAGTCTCCTATCTACCAGTGCTCAAAGAGCATATTTAAATTATAATCTTCAACAGTTATATATGTGCCACTTTATTGATGTTTCTAATTTATCATCACCAATTAATTGATATACTATTACCCTTCTTTTAAGTCATGATTCTTCAAAAAGAAAAGAAAGATTTGGTGCAGGCATCTGTTAGTGGAAGAAAAATTTATCTTTCTAAGCTGTAGCTCTGGTGTGTGAATGCCATACCTGACCAACTTGATTCTGCTCTGAGCAGCAGGAATGGCATGGAGAACATTCAGTTCCTTGGCTTATGACATTAATATTTTTAAGTCGGAATCCCCCTGAAGTTATCACTCCTACAATGTTTCCTCTGTCGCAGCCCACCATGTTGGAGCCCAGGATTTCCCAATTAATCACCAGGTATGGATTCCATAATTGTTGCTTTATCATCTTTTAGTTAGAAAATAGTGAGGCAAGTTTTCTTCCAGCTTTATGTCCCTTTTATGAATGAAGGGGCTTGGGTCTACTGCTTGGAAACATGATGAGTTTTGAAGTAAATTCTCTGACTTAAAACAAGAGAAAGAAATCTGGAAGAGGCTTCGGAATTTATCTTATAGAAAGACAGGAACTATTAGACTCTGGAGAAAATAAATACCAGCTATAGAATGTATGGAGGACTCTAGGTAGGATTAGAGATGTCAGAAATAACTAAGGTGTTCATTTAAGGGCGACTAAAGGAAAATAAAAGGATTTGAGTGGTTTGTCTTAGCTGAAAGCACTTTAAATGGAGAAAGGCAACTTCAGCACTTATTTATAAGCTTAGGTAAAGAGTTAAATTGAATTTCATTGGGTTCTGTGATAGCTCTTTCCATGGACTTAGCCTGTATTTTATTGGATTTCACTCTAAGACCATCCTTTGACCAAATGAGGTTTTCCAGAATAAAACATTTTTAAAGTAGCATCAGATCTACCTTTCTCTAAAAGATGTTTATTCCTGTTCACTACCATAATGAACAGATACATCTTTCATCTTCTCCTTGGGAATAGAGTCAGATCACTTAGTTACATAATAATATTTTTATTTCTTGAATTCCCATGTGCTATGCACTATAGATGCATTCTATCACTTAATCTTCACAAACATTTGGGAAAGAGGCAGTATTTTCTCTGGCTTATTAGTGAGGATCATGATGGTTAAGGAACTTGTCTGTGGATAGAAAACTTATGGGTGGCAAAGCTAACCCTTAAAGTCAACTTTTTGACTCATTGTGATAAGCACTCAACAGTAAGAATTAGCATGTCGATCAGAATCGTATGAGAGGTTTTCCAAAATGCATAGCTCAGGTTCCAGCCAGAGTTTGTAACAGGACTTTTGAATAAGCTGTGTGGATAACTAAAATCTTCTGCTTTAGAGAAGGAATACAACTCTCATCCCTCCAGTGTCCCCATTCTCAAATAATGCTGAAAGCAGTACTCCAGGCCACATACACTTACATAGGACACATGCAGGACTTCTGGCTAGAGTTCTTATCACTGTTCAGTGCCTCATGGGTATAAATAAGTTCAGGAACTATTGCCTTTACCACTGAGCAGTAGGTGGGGCCAAAGGGTTGGGACCCAGTTGTATTTACTCTATCCAGGAAGAAAATCAACATTTCTGGGCAAACGGAGAGTTCTAAGAGAGATGAGAAAAGTCATTTTCTTGAATAATGTTCTGGGAAACCAGAAGATGCTAAGCTCATGTTTCTTCCTGGCAGTTGTGGCTTCTAATTAAAGTAGCCCAGGATGGCTTGGACAGCATGGCCCAATTGTCCTGAGCAATGGAGGGAGGACACAACAAGAAGAAGGCAGTGAATCATCAATAGGAAGAGCCATGGAGTTGAAATCTCCCAGGGTGTACTGCTAATAGCAAAGAATGGTACGAAAAATTACTCAAGCAGAAGGCAGTGAGTCGTCTCTGCTAGCTTCTCCCAGAGGAAATAGTTCCAACTAGGGGCTGTTTATGCATCTATTTACTTATTAAACAAACATTTACCAAGTATCTTCTCTGTACTTGTATTAGGTCCCTAAGATGCAAAGTTGATAAATTGGCCTAGTTTTCAGGGAGAGAAAAAACCCTTTACACAAATGGGTGTGGCCAGCTTTTGAAATGCTAATAATTCATCTTATATTTTGTGTTTTTTTACTTTAGAAAGAAGCTTTTATGCCCATTCCTGGAAGTGTCATTATCAGGAAGTAACAAAATAATGCCTACTCTTATCCAGGATGGGAGGAAATCTTTCTGCCTCCTAGAACTGCATGATTAAGGTTTTGTGCTCTAAAAGCTAAAGTCTCCTTGTGATGGTTGATCAAGGTTTTATGGATGAATCATCAAGCTCAATTAATGAAAGGGAAGGGAAGGAATGGAATTATGGAAGAAAGTTTCTCCCCCCACTTTGTTCTAATAATATACTGGAAAGAAGTGACAGGGAAGAGAAACTTGGGTTCTGGAGTTTACATACCTGGCTTTCATTGCCATGATAGCTCAGGCCATCTGGGAGTGAGCTCAGGAATAGCTTACCTGGATGATGAATTACTTTCAGTGACTAGGCCAAGACAAATTATATTTTTAAATGTGTGTCTAGAGTGGTAAGATACCATGATGGTCAGTACAATCAGACCAGAACTAGAACAGGGAGAATAGGAACCATTTCTCAAAGAAAGAGCTGTAGGACAGATATGGGCACTTTGTAAATTGGTGTTAGCTGAACAGCCAACCCAGTTGGGGTCTACTGTATCTCTTTCCAAGATATGTGAAATTATCTATCCAGTCATAAAAATACAGAACATATATTAGTCCTTTATAAGAGCTTAATAAATATTAATGCAATTAATGTAAACTGAGGCTAAAATCTTTTAGGTGTAGGCAATATGTCTATTTTTAAACCTGAAAACTTTGATTTAAAGGAAATTGACTTTTAAAAATCATATTAAAAGCCAACGTGTAGTATTCAATAAGTGGTGTTAGAGCAACTCGATAGCCTTCTGGAAGAAAGTAAAAGTAAAGTTTTTTCATCACTTGCATCATAAAAAAATAAGTGAAAGATGTCAATTTTGAAATCATAAAAATACTAAATAATCCATGGAGGTGTAAAGCAGTTATATTGCTGAAGATTTTTGAACAAATATGAAATAAAACCACAAATCTAAGAAAATTAAATGACCTATTCATAAATTTGATGACATACATTTAAAAAAAATTAAGTTTATTTATTGAGAGAGAGAACATGGGTGGAAGGCCAGAGAGAGACAGAAAGAGAGAGAGAGAAAATCCCAAGCACACTGACAGTGTGTAGCCCAGGACGGGGCTCAGACTCCCAAACAGTGAGATCATGACCTGAGTTGAGATCAAGAATCAGACACTTAACCAACAGAGCCACCCAGGCACCCCTGAGGACATACATTAGAAAAACAAACAAACAAAAGCCTGCATTGATAAAACTTCCAAAAGCAAAGCCAAAAGAAAAAGAATTTGTTTCTTTAGGAGATATAAAGCATTGATATGTCAATAAGAAAACATCCATCAACCTTGCAGGAAAAAAAAACCAGGCAAACAGAAAGAAGAAAGGTTAGAAGGAAGGAAGGGGGGGAGGGAGGGAGGGAAAAAGGAAGGGAGGGAGGGAAGAAGGGAGGGAGGGAGGGAAGAAGGGAGGAAGGAAGAAGAAGGGGGAGCTTCATAGAACAGGAGATAAAAATAACTTTTAAACGTATGAAAAGATTCTCATCCCACCTCACCCCAAGAGATAAGTGCATTTAAACTAGGTTTCTGTTTATCTGCTATCAAGTAGATCAATATAAATATTCAGTAACATACTGTAATAGTAAAGGTATGTAGAAACAGGACATAGAATGTAAATTGAAACAAACTTTAAGGAGTCTAACTTGGAAATATTAATCAAAGTAGAAAAATGTGCATTCCCATTGAATGGTTAATTCCATTTCTTAAGTTTTGCTCTCTCTAATAACTGATATGTGTAAGAATAGGGACTTACACAAGGATATGCCACTGCTGTCCTATTTGGAATAGCAGAAGAGACTTGACTGGCCTTCAGTACCTGTGATGGTGGTTTAATGATATGATGGGATATTATGCACCTGTGGGGGGAAAAATTTAAGCTGAGTGAGTTCTTTATGTACTGATATGGAATGAATTTAGTTTTTCGAAATGGAAAAAAACCCCACAAGGTAAATGTGTTATGGTAGCTTTCTGTTCCCGCTGCCATAACAAATGAATATAAACCTAGAGGCTTAAAACAAAACAAATACATGATCTCACATTTCTATAGGTCATACAGAGGGCTGGGTCCTCCCTGGGTAACTCAGGCTGTTTTCCTTGTATTCTTTGCTGGAGGCCCAAGAGAGAATCTGTTGCCTTGCATTTGCCGACTTCCAGAGGTCACCTGTGTTCCTTGGCTCATGGTTCCCTTCCTTGCTCTTGAAAAGCAGCAACCTCACACCACTCTGAATCTTCCTCTGTGGGCATGCCTCTCTCTGACCACAACTGGGAAAGGTTCTCTGCTTTAAAGTGTTCAAGTGATCATATTGTACCCGTGCGGATAATCCAAATAATAGCTCCATCTCCAGGTACATACCTGTAATCACATCTGTAACGTCCCTTTTTCCATGTTAAGAACATAGTCACAGGTTCCAAGGATTAGGGATGAACATCTTTGGGGGCCATTATTCTGCCCACCGCAATACATATCCGTGTGAATATCACGCTAATGTCTCTAAAAATGAAGAGATTCGGGGTCTCTGGGTGCCTCAGTCAGATGAGTGTCCAACTCTTGATTTTGGCTCAGGTCATGATCTCACAGTTCATGTGATCGAGCCCCATGTGGGGCTCTGCGCTGACAGCATGGTGCTTGCTTGAAGATTCTCTCTCTCCCTCTCTCTTTGGCCCTCCCACGCTTGTGTGCTCTCTCTTTATCACTTTCTCCCTCAAAATAAATTTAAAAAAATGAAAAGATTATATATACGATAAGAAATAAAAATAGGGCTACAGTTACATGTAAAACCATTAATACTGGTTGCCTGAGGAAGAGGGATGACACAGAAGTGAGAGGCAGCATTTTCCTTGTACCTTGTGAATTTTGAATCGTGTAAATTATTATTGCAAAACCTACATGTTTTTAAAGGATAAAATCAAACCTCTTTGCAAAATGTAAAAGGAAGATACATGTAGATTGGTTTCATTCCAGTCAGGGACTGTGAACCCTAGTATTTGATGAATAATAAATGTAGCTTAGAAACACCCCAGGGCCCTTGTGGAGGAGAACCCAGTGGTGAATGAGCCAAGGGGTGGCCACCAATACAAGATGGGAAGAGCGGGAGGTAGGTGCCTCGTTGACCTGCCCCTGCTGCTAGGAACTCCCTGTATTTTTATGTCAGCAATTCCACAGAGCCCAAAGAGAAACTTGTGTTACAACCAGCCACAGGGGAAAAATAAAGGGTGGGGAGGGAGGATCCCCTCATTTTATTGGCATTATTCCTTTCAGACTCTGCACTGATGGATGCTCTGGTTTTAAAAGACAGATGACAGAAGCAAAATTGGAAACGTTGGCCCCTCACTCATGTTTTAAACACTTGAACAGGCTACCGTTCATACACTGCTCTCACAAAAGAAAAACAGGCTGTGTGTTAGTAAAATAAGAATTGTTGGTTCTTTAATTAGAAACATTTGTGTTCTATTTTGCTTTGGTGCTAGTAATCTTGTTCTTTTTTTCCACTCATATTAATCTCTGTTCATACAAAGGGAAGTTTCAGGGGTGATGAGCTTTAGTAGTGTCTATATGCAAACACATTAAAGTAGTCTCAGTACTGTTCATGTATCACTTCGACAGTGACTGGATTCAGTATTTTTCCTGAAAGCTTGGTGGACTGAAACTCTAGAGTTTATCAAAGTTATGGTGCCAAATTCTCTTTGATGTTTTTCACGTGTGTTGTAAAATAACAATTTTTCTCTTACTGGTAAATACATTTTCCCCTAATATGTGAGAAACATTAAGCTTTAAAAAAAAAAAAAAAAAAAAAAAAACTAGCCTGGAGACTCAGGTTTTTAAGTAGGAGGCTAAATACCACTGATTGATTAGCAAAAGTTCTTCCTGTGGAGATTTAATCAGTTAATATTGACTAGAGATTTTTTTTTTTTTGGAGGGAGAGAGCACCTGCGTGCATGCGCCTGTGCAAGCAGGAGGGGAGAGGGAGAGGGAGAATCTCAAGTAGGGTCCACACCCAGCCCAGAGCCCGACTTACTGGGGCTCTGCCTCACGACTGTGAGATAATGATGTGAGCTGAGATCAAGAGTCCATGCTTAACTGACTGAGCCGCCCAGATGCCCCTGGGGATATTTTTAAAGTAAAGAATTCAGTCCCTTCGTTCAATCATTAAGACAATGACAAGTAATTGAATTGAAAATCAGGCAAATATACCGGCAGGAAATTCAAGGATGCAGAAGTCTAAATGGCTAAAAACATATGAAATATTTAGCAGCTATGTTAGTGAAAATTAAATGCAAATCACGGTAAAAAAAAAAAAAAAACACCATCTCACATTTAATAGATGGGCAATTTTTAAAACGTGGCACCGCCAACTGTTGCCATAGATGCGAAGAACTTTTAACTCTATAGTACGATTTGGCAAAAATTAGTAAAGATGGACACATACATACACTACAATATAGAAATTCCACCACCAACTGTGCACCGATGACATTGTCATTTGTCCACAAAAAGATGCATAAGATTGTTCAAAACAGCATGGGTTTTTATGTGAAAATAGTAGAAGCCATGTAAATGACCATCAAAGTAAAAATAGATAAATGAATTACAATATAGTCTCTAATGCAGTACTGCATCACAAGGAAAAGTGAATGAACAAGAGTAAAGAATACCATCATGGATTAATCTCTCCAAGAAGCAGTCTTTCAGGCAACTTGCAGAAGACTACATTCTGGTGCCTGTCTTAGTCGGCCTGGGCTGTCCTAACAACACAGCATAGACTGAGTGGCTTAAACAACAGACAGTGGCTTAAACAACACACAATTCTGGAGGCTGGGAAGTCCAGGATGGAGCTGCTGGCAAATTCGGTTCTTGGTGAGTACCTTCCTCCCGACTTTCCAACAGCACCTTCTCATTGTATCCTCACAGGGTGGAGAAAGAAAGAGTGGAAGCAAACTCTCAGGGGTCTCTTTTTAAGAGCACTAATCCCATGGTGAGCCACGAAGAGGTTTTTTGGGGGGGTGACAGTGGTGTTCGTGGGGTCCAGAGCTGATGGCCAAGAAAGAATTCTTGAAGATGTCTTCGGTGCAAAAAGGTGATTTTATTGAAGCACAGGGACAGAGGGGCAGGAAGAGCTGCCCCAGGACCCGGAGGAGAGACTGGTTATATACTATGGAGTTGGGGGCGGGGAGAAGTCCAGGGGAAGTTTCCAGTGAGATTTTCATATGCTAAAAAGGACTCCCAAGATACTGGAGGCCTAGCTATTGTCAAGCTAAGGTTGTTTTTCCCTCTAGGAAAGCATTAACATTAAGACAGCAGGGAGTTCCTGGAGAAACCTTTGACTCTGCCAGCCTCAAGTATTTGTCAATGGGCTGCAGGTTATAAGGAAATTTAGTTCTATCTAACATTTCCTTCTGCCTGTGTTTCCCACATCACTATGGAGGGGTGATGGAGACTTTTAGGTCCTTTAGGATTGCGATCTCTATCAGTTAACCATTTGTTTTCCCCCTTTCCTTTGTTCTCGGGCAGTCAGGAGTGCCAGAGGAATATCACACATCTCCCACCTGGGGTGCGGGGGGGGGGGGGTGGGGGTGGGGTGGGGGGGCAGGTTTTGGCCTGTCAGCTTGCCTTTCCTTCCCTCATCAAGCCCCACCCTCTTGAACTCATCTAAACTTAATTACCTCCTAAAGATCCCACCTGTAAATACCATAACACTAGGGATTAGAGTTTCAACATATGAATGGGGGTGCAGGGAGGCACAATTCAGACTATGGTAGTACCTTATATATTAAATTTTAAAATCTGAAAAAAATGTATTATCAACCTTTGTAGTAAAAGTGTGAACATCATAAGTCAGAATAGTTTTTCCCCTGGGAGATGAGAGAGAAGAAAGAGATCAGTGAAAGAGAGATACCTGCTGAGTCTCACTTTCACCTTCATGAGTTATAAGTTTAGAATATTTTGCATAAATTGTAAGTTTAGAACATTTTTATTTGTGTCCAAATGAAAGTTTATAAACACAGTAAAATGTGTTCATTAAGAACAAATGCAAATTCTGAGAAATAATACACCCAAGGTACTTAGGCCAACTCCTCTCCCCCCCCCCCCTTGGAATAATTTTATTTGAGTCCAACTTCTTACTTAAAAGTCAACTCCTTTCTTTAAAAGAAATACATTACCTGGTTCTTGGAAAATTTACTTACTACATAAGCTATGACTTCTCAGTATGCATGATTCTTTCATGCTACAAATCCAAGGCCCAAGGGTGAACATCAGACTCACCCTTATAATATGTCACTTTGAGTCCATACTTCAGAGAATGTTTTTGCTCCGAATCTAACTCTTAAGTGTGAACAGCTCAGTCATTGTTACACTGGGAACTTTACATTGTCCTTGCCTTTCCTCCAAATCCCATCACTTCTTCTTCTTCTTCTTCTTCTTCTTCTTCTTCTTCTTCTTCTTCGTCTTCTTCTTCTTCTTCTTCTTCTTCTTCTTCTTCTTTTAATGTTTAGTTATTTTTTAGATAGTGAGCCTGAGCAGGGGAGGGACAGAGAGAGAGGGAAGACAGAGGATCCAAAGCAGGCTCTGTGCTGACGGCAGAGAGATCATGACCTGAGCTGAAGTCAGAAGCTTCACTGACTGAGCCATCCAAGTGCTCCACCCCCCCATCCGTTCTTTAAGAGATCTCAGTTTGGTAGATATATAAAGGTTTAGCACTTTGATTTGGAAAATCAATCTCAAATTTTAAAAATAAAATCATTTCTGAATTAAGAATAATATGTCATCCAAATAAGTAATGTAAACCAACACATCCTGGAGCTAGATTGCTGAGATTCTAAGCTCTGATCCTCACTTCACACAATTACTTAGCTTCTCTAAACCTCAATGACCTTATCTGCAATTGGGAATAATGTTAAGACTTACCTCATGGAGTTTTGCACTTCTCAAATGAGACAATGCGGGTGAAGAACTATTCAGAATCATTGCATTTTTGATGCAGGAGCTGATGTATATATGTCATTCACTGTGTTCTCCCCAAAATTCTCTTAAGTGCTTGGATAACCCCCACTTTACACGTGAAGAATGAGAAGCACGAAGAGTTACACAGTGTGTATGCAAATCGTAAGGTTATGGTGCAGGCATCTTCAGGGGAACGTTATTCTATCTACCACATGTACCAGAGATGGAGTGCTAGTACTCGGTGACTGACAAGGAAGAAGGGAGTAAGAGTGGTGGGGGAGGATTCATAGGTCTATAGGTGGTGGAAACAGATAATAAGTAGGTTATAACAAGTGTCTGAAGTGTGACACGTAGAGCTATGAGCAAAGGGCAGTAATGTCTCAGAGTGAGAAACTTAACTGCTGGTGAAAATTGGAGGAAAGTTTTCCAGAAGAAATGTAAATTGCCCTGCATCTTACTATAAAAGAAGCTTACCAGGCAGGGAAGTGTGGGAAGGACACGTTAGAAACCAACTGGGTGATGCCAAGAAACGTAATGCAAGGAACCAATCCCTATGCAATTCTAATTTTTTGTTTAATCTGGTTATTGGCGAGCTCTGCTAAAATGGAGTTTAGCTGGATCTTGAATTCAAACCATGGCAAAGAGTGAGCTTCCAGGGATACTGAGACCAACATCACACATTCCATATGCTCCATTTCACTACAAATGAGCAGCTTTACGACCCGACTCCCTTGAGAGTCTTCAAATAGAGATTTAATTAGAAAGCATTAAAGAAACTCATCCTGAAATAACAAAGGCAGTGGTAGCCATAGGAAGACATTACCCTAGTGAGAAGTTGGGGCACTCACTGAAGATTCTATTAAGCAAATGGACAAATGAGAAGACTGTCCCCTAGGACAGTAATTATGCAATATCACAAAAGGTATTGACATACATAAACTTGTCTTAGGATGATAAACATTTTTAAAATGTGTTTCATTCATTAAAACTAGTTTATTAATTTCTGCATTATCCATGGAAACACATCAGAAAGAAGATTGTAAAAGATACAGCAAAACAGAAAAGAGCTTTCTGAAAATGGTGATAGCTTTTTTGTAATTATGATTTTATTATAATTAAAAATTTGCATTATATTAAATTACTAGTGTTTATACTAAATATTTATAAACATGATCTAAGTTTTTTTGATTGACAAATGACTGATAGAGCTATTGGTGATTTGTCCTTATTTTAATACTATTGATATAATTTTCTAAGTTTATATGATCTCTTCAGAGCCAAGTATTCATTATGCAAACAGTGCTAAAATACATATATGCATGAGGTTGTAATTACTATCTATTCCAGAATCAGAGATAAACTCTATTTTGGGAATAACTGATTTTTGTGTAACAGAAGACATGAGGGATAATTAATTGTCATAAATTACGTATCCTCATTTATATGGTGGAACGTACCTGTGGGCCATACTGTTTTGTAATCCTTGCTCTGAACAGCTCTTGCCAAGAGCTCTTAATTCCTAAGCATATTTATGTGAATGTCTGAGGCTGACATAGCCCATACTTGAAGTGAAAGTATTTCTCACCCACTTGCCCATCAATAAACCTTAAGGTTTTGTAGGAGAGCTAATAGGGGACATGGTAAGAAATATGGTAAGGGAAAGTGCTTCTTAAGATGCATGATCATAATGAAAAGTAAAGGAAAAAGAAAAGGAAGAGAGGGAGAAAAGTAGCAGTAGTGTGCAGGAGCACACACATGTGCACACACACACACACACACACACACACACAGACATGCACGCAAGACCTATTAATAATTAGGAGTTATAAATGATCTTTCGTCATATTAAACAAATATTTGAACATCTGCTATGTGCCAGGCACTGAGGATGCAGTGAGCATATGCCCGGCATTCACGGTGCTTATAATTCCACTGTGGGGAGACAGGCGATAACCAGAGGAAATTAGTATTAGGGGAAAAACAACCCAGATAAGGATCATAGAGAAGTGAGAAGGGAGCAGCCGTGGTCATGGAAACTCTCACTGATGAGGGGATGTGTCAGCAAAGATGTAAAGTAGTAATAGCAACTCAGTAGGATATTTGAGGAAAGAGCATTTTGGCAGAAAGAATAGCTACCACGAAGTTCCCGAGATTCCTGCTGTGTTCCATGAAGAGTGGGAAAGCTGGAGGGTGGGAATGGTAGAAACAAGGTCACAGGATTTACGGGAGAGGCTAGACCGTGTGGGTCACGTTGATTGTACTAATGACCTTAGACCTGTGCTGGGTAGTCCTGTAGTCATGGACCAAATGTCGCTCTTGAGCACTTGAAATGTGGCTGGTGTGACTGAATTCTAATTTGATTTAATTTAAATTAAATTTTTTTAATTGATACTCAGTTCAGTTATTGGGAAACTTCTCAATATGTTTCGAACAACTTGAGTATGTGAATATATTTTAATTGTAAATTTAATTGAATCTAAACATGAATCAAGTATCCAATTAAAATTCAGTGCCTGAATTGAAACATGGTAGATGTAAAAAATACACACTGACTCAAAGATTGAGTAAGAAAAAGGACTTCAAAGTATCTCAAATTTTGTATTGATTATATGCTGAAATGACAATATGTATAAGCTGATCATAAAACATCCTAATAGGCAGAGGAGTATTAATGTGTGAGGAATGAATGCTGATAGACTTCTATTAGGAGTATACATTAAAGCACTTTGTGGGAAATATTTTTGAGAAAATACAGCAAAAAACTAAAACTTATTTATCAGGCAATTCTACATGTGGAAATATATCATACAGAAGTAAATATCACAAAAATGAAGCTATAAACATGCCCCTTGCAACTTACTTAAAATAAAACCAAACTAAATAGTCCTACATGGGGGACACATTTAATTAATTATGATATATTCATTCAACAAAATACTAGGAAGTCATTTAAGTTATAAATGTATGTGTATCATTATGTAAGGGGAGTCATCAATTATTAAGCTGAAGAAGCAGCTTGTATATATTAACACCATATTATAAAATTTGATAAAATATAAATAATTCCTAGAAACACATATTTAACTTAATTTCTATACATTTTTTCTGAGAGGTACACACCCAAATTGTAACACTTTTTCTTACATTTTATAATAATATAGATGACTTTTATTTTCTATAGTTTCCTATATTCTAAAATTGCATACATTCTATGACATAAGGATGTTAGGACTGCAATGATAATAATGTGAAAAACTAAGCATTGCTCTTGTTTTCTTCACTGAGGGACTTTAAGAGTACAATTTGAAAAATAATGCAGGTATGTTTCAAAATCATAGATCATTGTTGACGTTTAATGATCTCCTTTCAGTCACGGAGATGAAATTTTAATAGATGCTATCACTGGTAATGATCCCATTTTTTATAGCTGAATGAGTTTTAAAACACATTTTGTTAAATAACCTTTGCATATGTGCCAATGAAATACCAAGAAAACATTCCTAACATGGTAATATAGGTTATATTTTTTAAAAAATCAAAATAACAGAAGAAAACAGTTTTTAGTTCGGAAGATACCATGGTGTCATGAGCTCGACCTTAAGTGAATGTAAGTGCTGCCAGAACTCTGCTTTATTTGTGGCCCATTTTGTTAATTTTTCTAGCTGCGCTAACTCCAATTTTTAGGTGAATACAATACCATTATGATTTCTTTAGTGGGATAGAAAAGGGAAAATTCATTCAAAGTATGAAGAATATTATTAAAGATTAGAGGGGCAGAAATGAGCAGAGTACCAGGGAATGACACTGATGTGGCCTGCCTGACAGTCTAGAGAGGCAAAGGGTACGCAGTTAAAAAGTGGGAACAGTTAACGGAGATCCTTGAGAACCAGCACTGATGGGATAAGTCTGAGAAGACCCCTCTACAAGCCTGTGTAGGCTCCATCCGGATCAGGGAAAGAGTATTCACCATCTTTCTGATAGTCTTCAGAGATTGAAACTCCCACTCCTACCTAGGGTCATTGAAATTAATATGACCTAAAGACCTCTTTTAGGCCTTGGAGTCTACATTTTCATGTATCAACGTATGGGCACATGCTCCTGCTTTCTCCAGCTTCACCAACCCAGCAACTTTACAATTGATAAGGCAGGGTTTAAACAAAATGCTTTTTTTTTTCTTTAATTTGCAGTAAAGCCTTTCTGTTGTGCTGATGATATAGGTCAAGGATCATAAATGCAATATAGGACTTCCATAAAAGAAATACATATTTTGTATACACAAAGTTTATACAGTTGACCTTCAGCTTAGCCCAAACAAGACGGTGAGATTGCTTATATTAGGATATATCTTTCTGATTTTCCTTAGGTAAACACTAATGTCCATCTTCTAAAGAAAATCCTTCGAGATTTTACTTAAGCCCTCTTGATCTCCTTTACCTGAGTGATCTTTTAAGAATAATCACTCTCTGTGAGCCACTCCCAGGGAGTTATATAAACCACATTTAGCGTGTAGGACCAGATACAGAATGTATGGATGACACTAAGAACACATCTTCATCTCTCAGTTTACTGAATTATTAAGATTAATAGCATAGATTCCAGTCAAACTAGGAAGAATGTTTAATCAAAAAGAGCACATATTTTAAACTTTAGTCTCGTTCCATGAAATATTTCTCCATTTCCTATGAGGCAGAAGAGAAGAAAGAAAAAGACAGAATTGGGCTTTTCAGTCTGGAATATATTTACGTCATTTGCATGTAAAATGAAGAATAAGCTTGGAGTTTAAAAAGTAAAAGTATTTGCAGTAGTTTTTGTTATGACATGATGAGGCATCAAAATAAATGGCTTTGCTCAAAGACTGGATGAGCCACAGCATGATCCTCATAACAGAAAACACAATAAATTACCCAGTCAAAAGACTCAAGCACCAGAGCTCACCTAAAGAAAAGGCAGTCTTCAGGAAAGCTAAGGAGATGCTTCCATTTTAAGTCTCTAGTATTAAAAACCATCTCTGTCCTCGCAAGCTCCAAAAAGCTGTGGACCCAGTTCTGTGAAAGAATAACTTTATTAGCCACTTGACAAAGTCCGAATTCTCACCTAGTTCACCATTAACTTTTGTTGCCACTGTATCAACTTAGTGGTGATTAAAAGGACTCAAAAGACCTGTTAACAGAAAATTAAGATAATGAGTTTTTTATTTTCCACGTTGAGGTAGTTCCTAATCCATTCTCTCAGCTATGACCACTCAATCATGATATAGTTTAAAATAGATAGGCTGTCTCATTCTTAGCAAATGGGAGTTCAAATGAACTCTATTCCTGTTTGGACAATTAATAACAATAAGTCCACTGCAACGTGAGAGACTTTATATAGATCTCGTGGAGGACCCCAGTGCACTTTACATTCATTGAAAAACATATCAGCAAAGTTTGCTCAGAGATAGCTAAGAGGCCAATATCAACGATGCATTGCTCAACATAATTATTTCATATATACATTCTCTCTATTACTCATCTCATTTAGTGCCTTTATTTCTGAGCATGTCAAATATATTCTCCGTATCAACTTTACTCAGCTTGTTCTCACATGAAATTTTATTCAGTATTATTTATCAATGCATATGGATTCTTTTATTCCTTTTCCTCCCACCCTGAGAAGTTCTGATATAGTCTATTAGAGGACTATGCCTCCTGTATACGAATCACTTATATGTGGAATCTAAAAAAAAGCCAAACTCATAGAAACAGAGTAGAAGGGTGAATGCCAGGAGTTGGGGGACAAGGGAAGAATGAGGGAGATGTTAGTCAAAGTGTACAAACTTCTAGTAAGAAGATAAATAAGTTTTGGGGATCTCATGCACAACATTGTGATCATAGGTCACAGTACTGTATTGTATACCTGGAAATTGCTGACAGTAGATTTTAAGTGTTCTCACTACCCCCCCCCCACAAAAAAGATAATTATGTGATAGAGATAATCATATTGTGATATATAAGTAACACTACAGTGGTAATCATGTTGCAATATGTAAGTGTATCAAATCAATATGTTGTACACCTTAAACTTACACACTAATGCATGTCAATTATCTCAGTAAGGTTGGAAGAAAAAAATCACACTTGCATATCTACCATATCTGGTTCTTCCCTCCAACTCAAGGGCTTTAAGTCTGCCAGAATCACCAGTATCTCTTTAAACTAAATTCTTCACTCTCACCTCTAATTTTTCCTCCTTTGATTCCTTCCCACTAGATTTAGTAAGGTTCTTCACGTACTTTGTAAACATTTTGATCCTGAGTATAAATAACTTCCTTCCTGCTCTCGGTTCCCCCAGTGAATTCTGTCCTGCACTTGCTCCCTGTCTGCTTCCACCTCTGCTGAGAGCTGAGTGCCCTCCAGCGTCCCCTTGTGGTTGGACCAGCACACAAACCCATTTAGAATATTCCATTAATTCTTGATCATTTCAGCAGTTTTACGCTTGAAGTCTTCTGACTTTCAGTCAGGCAATCGTTTCTCTGAACAGTTTTAAGTACAGATTCCCAAGGAATAATAATTAAAAACACCCAAACTGCTTCACTGGCTCACATATAATTGGCAATGTGATATAACCTCCAAATTTTAGGGAAAATAGGTGCTCACTTTGAAGATACCCGAATACGAATACTTTATTCTATCTTTATATCTAACTAAGATTCTATAAATTTATCCATAAATATAAAATCCCTTATTTTTTGGGAGTGCATAGGACTAAAAATGTCAGATATATTTAAAGGCAAGTAGTCCGCTAAAGCAACAATATTATTCAAGGCACACAGGATGTTTGCTTGTTTCAAAATACACTAGTTTGACAACATAGTAGTCCCCCTTTATCTGTCGTTTCAGCTACGCAAGGTCAACCATGATCCAGAAGCAGATGGTCCTTCTTCGAACCTAGCAGCCTAATGCTACGTCAGTCACGGTGCCTACGTCATTCACCTCACTTCCTCTCTGCCCGTAGGCATGTTACCATCTCACATCATCGCAAGAAGAAGGGTGTGTACGGTGCAATTAGATATTTAGATATTTTGAGAGAGAAAGACTACATTCACATTACTTTTATTGCAGTGTAGTTTTATTATAATTGTTCTATCTTATTATTAGTTATTGTTGTTAATCTCTTACTGTGCCTAACTTTGAAACTTTTTCATAGGTATATGAGTATAGGAAAAACAAAGTATATATAGGGTTTCTTCTTCTTTTTTAAGTGTTTATTTCTGAGAGACAGACACACAATGAGAGCAGGGAAGGGGCAGACAGAGAGGGAGACACAGAATCAGAAGCAGGCTCCAGGCTCTGAGCTGTCAGCACAGAGCCCGACGCGGGGCTCGAACTCACGGACCGTGAGATCATGACCTGAGCCGAAGTTGGACGCTTAACCAGCTAAGCCCCCCAGGTGCCCCTATGTAGGGTTTAGTTCTATTTGTGGTTTCAGGCATCCGGTGGGGGACGGACAAGGGGGAAAACAACTGTATTTTAATACATATGTCACATACATATACTTGAATAAATATGATGGGCTATTCAGGGCTCCCCGAATAGGTACTGAACGTTTTTAAAAAACTTATTGTCAAGTGTCCTCTGGTATTCTCACCCATTTCCTAACTTCCAAGTACATACAAATTATTGAGACTAAGCTTCTTACAGATGTATGTGTTACAAGAATACGTATTGAGGAAGCAGAGAAAAGTCCATAAAATACAGATTTTTTTCTTATGGAAAAGAATAGAAACTATAAAATAATTTTCGTTTTGTTTGTTACATAGTTTTGAGAGTTGTATCACACAGTGTAGCTGCTGAATGGGATTCAGTTAGAGTTAGTATCTTTATATGATACTTGGAGATGTTTATCAACTCAGGGCAGACCCACTCATAGTTACAATTCAGCCTTCTCTAACATGGCACTCCATGTTGCCCACATGGCAACAAGGCATTATTCAGTTGTGTTAACCATCACATTAGCCTAAAGTTCATCTGCTTAATTAAGAGAGTGTCTTTTTAAGAGTTTTCTTCCTTTTTTTTAAACTTTTTTTCTTGGGGAACCTGGGTGGCTCAGTCATTTAAGCGTCTGACTTCAGCTCACAGCTCAAGAGTTCAAGCCCCACATCGGCTCTGTGCTGACAGCTCAGAGCCTGGAGCCTGGAGTCTCTGCCTGTCTCTCTGCCCCTCCCCTGCTCATGCTCTGGCTCTTTCTCTCTCTCAAAAATAAATAAGCATTCAAAAAAAATGTTTTTTAAACTTTTTTTCTTGCTATCAGCATAAATCTCATAATATAGAAGCATGTTCTCAGTACAATGAAAGCAAATTTCCTATGATAGAAAATGGGAAATGATTTATATAATGATTTTATTCCTCTTTATTAATATAACACATTATACCTTACATGTGTCTGGGTAAATCCTGTTAAGTCATTTCAGAGTGCTTTCATGAACGTGGAGGGAAAGTTCACAGTGCCTCCCTCAGCTTCTCGGGGCTTTCAGTATTCCTTGGCTTATGCCCGCATCTCTGCCTCTGTTGTCACAATGCCTTCTTCATCTGTGTGTGTGTGTGTGTGTGTGTGTGTGTGTGTGTATTCTCCCTCTGCTCCAGTCTTACAGAGATTTAGGACTTAGGGCATTTAGAGCCCACCTGAATAATACATTATCATCTCCTATCTCAACATTCTTAACTTAATCATACCTACTAAGGTCCTTTTCTTTTTTGACATATCAGGGTCCAAGGATTAGGATGTACATATCTTTGGGAAGCGGTGGTTCAATTTTCAGCTCACCACAGAGATATATGTTGTTTGGGGTATTCCCCCAGTTCCATGCAGAACCATAAGCTCTATGTTTCTGTAATTGAATCTTAGTTGTTTATTTCCCCGGTGTTCCCGTCTCCCTGCAGCAGCCATTCTGACTTCCTCTAGTAGAAAGAGGGAAGGGATAAACCACCGTAGTTGTCTTCTTTAATTAGGACAAAAGAGGTATGATAGATGCAGAGTTGCATACCTGATAATGCACCTCCCCCACTTTGCTAAAAGAATCCCAATTTGATTCTTCAGGTGATGCACCTGGTCCCAGACAGAGGCTCAGGATATGTCGAAGCCAAGCACGGGGCTGCTGTCCACCCCCCTTCCCCAGACTTCATGCTGCCACTTCCGGCCAGTGATGTAAAGGAAGTCTGTGACAGTCTCTCCAAGAAAGGACTGTGCTTCTCTAATAACAACTTCAAGCGTAACATGTACCTATCAGGGGAGACAAGAGGTAGGCAAAGGGAGAGTGTCTGTAGTCTAACCCTTTTGACCCAATTGTGGCTTTTCACGGGTTAACACTTTTGAAGTGTATGGTTTAGGGGTGTATGATCAAGACATTGCCAATTAATTTCTTTTGCTTGTGTTTCTAATTAGGTGAGTTTTATTAGGCCTTTGAAATAAGAGATTTGATGATCTTAGCTTTACTCCTTCACATTTAGCTAGGATATTCTGCCTTGGTTTTAAATAAAGTTTTAAATGTGTTTGCTACTGCTTATATTAAAGGAAGTACACACACACACACACACACACACGCGCACACACACACACATGTATGTGGTTTTATACCTCAGCCAGCTTTGGAATTATGCCTCAACACATATAACCATGATCTATGACAAAGGGCATAAAACAATTTGATTTTGAAGCTCAGAGAGTTTTTTAAATATTACATCTTATTAAGAATCTAAAGATATGGCTAAAAATGGAAATACTGACCAAACAAAAAGCTGTATTTCTAAATAATGATATAATGTCAGGACATTCATAGAGAAATGTCTTCTGAATTGTCAATGTCAGGAATAAAAATCGAACAATAGTGAACTAAAAGGTAAACATGAAGTTAAATGCTGTAATGGAACAATATGCAGGTAACTTAAAGGGTGTGCCTACGTAGACTCTTCTCATGTTGTGCTCCAAAACTGGATCAAAATTTAGATCAAAAAATAATCGGACCAAAAACGCAATTATTTCGTATTATCCATCCCCAGTAGGAAAGTCTTAGTAGTGATCTGGAATGGTGCTGTTGAAACGGAAGTGCCCTAGTTGTGTGACACTGAAGAACCATGTCTAATTGAACATGCCTGTTTTAGTTTCTATTTCCTTTAAAACAATAAAAATCTCTGAGAACTGTCCCTAATGGCAGAAAATCAAATGATGCTGATAAAGCAAAGCTGAAATGACTGGGGAAGTCCAGAAATTGCAAGTGAAATTCAAAAGGATTTGCATTTGCTGTGTAAGTTGGCTGATGTGGTAAATCACATTTAATGCTGACAACTGTTAAAAAATAATGATAAATGGAGACCAAAAATAAGCAGATAAATGAAGCAAGCAAACCAGAGCCACTGAGTTCCTAATAGATGACAAAAAGTTCTGACATAGGTTGAAATCCTTTGAATGGTAAGCAATGTGGAGAATGGAGGAAACTGATTTACAAACCTCAGGAGTTTCAATCCTGAGCGTGTATATTGTTTCCACATGAATATTTTATCCATCCAGTCGGCCTCGAGTCACGGCTAAAGTGGTATTAAAATATGGATCATGTGCTTCTTTACATTAAGGCACGTTCAAATTTATAAACTCATAGACAAAAACTAGTGTGAAAAGGAAATTGTTCGGTTGTGTTTTTAAAAAATAAGTTTTGTTGCAAAGCTTCCAAAATAATTGGCAGATCTTAGTACTATCCACTTTATCTGAAACTGCCTAATGTTGACAAATATTGAAGTTAGCACTCTCATAGGGCTTAAGATGAAAAGAGCATTTGAAGCCCGTGTCATTTGGAGAGCACTCCTGTACCTGGTCCAAACATTGTCTTCATAAAATGGCAAAAATAAAGATTTTGGGGGAGCAAATAATGGTTTTCTGAGTCAGTTAGGCATTATCATAGGAATTAACTATAGTTTTTTTCAATCAGTTCTAAGTCAGCTGTGTTGCAAGGAGAGTGAATCGGATGACAGGTATACATGTGCATTTATGCAGGTCTATTAAATAGAAACTTCACTGGAGATGACTGTCTATTTCTACCTGCTAGATGAAATGCCTATTAAATGCCTATGAAAGCACTCTGTAAGCTTTATGTTGGTTTGTCAGTATGAAAAAGTGTATGCCACAGATGATTCTGGGCTTGTTCCCTCCTGCCAGGAATAGCCTTGTGCACCTGCTCCAGGTTGCTAAGCAAGTATTATTATTTCTATATATGCCATGATGACAGAACTGGGGAAACAACAGATCATCTAATATAAGACTGCAAAACAGATTGGTTTCATCAACAAAATGCTGAGCAGCAAGTCCAAGATTTGGTTGAGAGTACAAGGTTGGTCATTGCTGCTAATAGGTATCAATATAATTAATTTTTCTATTTTGATTGTATATGCAGCCAACTTGCCAAACTTGTTCACATTAATTATGTTCTGTAACTGAACATTTTGTTTTAACGAAAAGAATTTTATCATATGTGATAATGGACAGTTTTGACAGTCTTGTTTTTTCCTTGACGGACCATATATCTTTTTTTGTTTGTGTGTTTAACTTATATTGCTATGTTTGTTGATGTGCCCAGTAAAATAGTGAGGAGATGCAGTGATAGTTGGTATCTTTGCTTGTTCCTGATTGAGAAAACTTTCAATAGTAAACGTATTTCTACTGTAGAATAATTTAATGTAGATAATTTAACAGGGGAAAGAAATTCCTTTTCTTCCTAAATTACTAATTATTTTTTTTATCAAGAATAGGTGCTGTGGGGCGCCTTGGTTAGGCGTCCAACTTCAGCTCATGATCTCACGGTTCGTGGGTTGGAGCCCCGCATCAGGCTCTGTGCTGACAGCCCAGAGCTTGGAGCCTGCTTTGGATTCTGTGTGTGTGTCTCTCTCTCTGTCTCTCCCCCAATTGTGTTCTGTCTCTATCTCTCAAAAGTAAATAAATGTTAAAAAAATTTTTTTAAAAGAATAGGTGCTGAAATATATCAAATACTTTTTCTATACCTTTTGAGGTAACAGATTATTTGCCTTTTATCTGTTACCATGATGAATGTCATTTATAGTATTTTTTAAAATAACCACCTTTGTATTCCTGTAATATATCACTCAGTGATGATACTTGATTTTGTTTTGTGTAAGTTCCTAAGTTTGTTGTTTTCATATTTTGCTAAAGAGGTTACAAATAAGTGGAGATCTATACTGCTTACCTTTCATACATCATCCTTGCCTGGCTTTAAGGTTCTAGGTTAAGCCAGCTCACAACTGAATAATGTTTTCTCTATTTTCAATATTCTGCAAGCGTCTATGATACCAATCTCTGGGATTTCATAAGGCTTGCTTTATAAATAAGTGCATGCTCAATTTTTATGTGTGCTTCCTGCATGCTTGAGAAGACTATGGGTTCTCTAATTGTTCCGTGCAGGGGTCTGTATAGGTCTATTAAATTAAACTTACTGATTGTTCTGTTCAAATATTCAATTTCTTCACTAATATGTGCTGTTGCTTTTAAGGTGATTCTTGGCACGACCATGATCATGAATTTGGCAACTTCTCTTTAAAGTTTTATCAATATTAGCTTTATATATTTTGATTTTACTAGATGTATTCAACTCTAGAATTTTTTTTAAAGTTTATTTATTTACTTATTTTGAGAGAGAGAGAGAGCGCACACGCAAGCGGGAGAGGGGCAGAGAGAGAGGGAGACAGAGAATCCAATTCATAAATCATGAGATCATGACCTGAACTGAAACCAAGAGTTGGACACTTAACTGACTGACCAACCCAGGTGCCTCTCACATTTAGAATTTTTATATCATTCTGATAAGTTGAAGGTTTTATCATTATACAGTTTATCTCTTACTCATACAAAGTCTATTGCAGATTAGGTCTCCTGCTTGGAGATAGAGATCACTACGGTATCATAGCAACAACTTCTTAATATATGGCTCATTATTATTCTTGAAGAAGTAACAGAGAGAGTAAGAGAAGACTCACTGGTCTCAGCCTAGAAGGGATGTGCCATTTCTGCTCATATTTCGTTGGCCAGAATGAGTCACATGGCCATTAAGGGTCAATAAGGGGACTGCCCATGTCATTTTTTCTGGAACAAGCACAGGGAAAGCTCCATCTCTGAGCTTCTTTAATTGTGAAGGTATAGAAAGGGAAGAGGGAAAATTAAATATTGACTTTTAAAGTTTTCATCTGGAAATAGCACATATTATTTCACATTTTATTGGCCAAAGAAAGTCCCATGGCTCTGCCTAACTTTAAATAGGGTGGAAAATACATTCTTGATATACCCTGGGAAGCAGATAGTTCAAAATACTTAGTGAATATAGCTATTAATTAGCATATTAGTTAAGAAGTGATGTTTATATGGACTGAGGAAGTGGCAGATTGGACATAAATAACTTTATTTTAATATATTTACATACACAAGCAACAGAATTTGCTCAGTGATTAGGTAATGGAATAAGTGACTCTTCTAGCATCCCAGCTGAATAGGTAACAGTGTCAATATTATGTGGAAGGATGGGGAGATTGGTTTTGTTCTCGTTGAGGCAGAGGAGAGAATCAACTTTATCTTTTTTAAAACATTTGTTTTTAATTTTATTTAAATCCAAGTTGGTTAACATATAGTATAATAATGATTTCCAGAGTAGAATTTAGTGATTTATCACTTACATGTAACACCCAGTGCTCATCCCAACAAGTGCCCTCCTTAATGTTCATCACTCATTTAGTCCATCCACCCACCCGACACCCCTCCAGTTTTTTCTCTGTGGAACTAGAATGAATTATGCTAAGCGAAATAAGTCAGTAAGAGAAAGATAAATATCATGTGATTTCATTCATATGTGGAATTTAAGAAATAAAATAGATGAACATAGACAGGGGAAGGGAAGGAAAAATAAGATAAAAACAGAGGGGGAGGCAAATCATCAACTTTATCTTTAAAGTATAGTTACAAAATATGTGGTATATAACATTGTATCTTTCATTCTTTACTGTCATTGAGGCAAAGGAAAATTAGGTTCATCTTTAATTATAGAAAGTAAAGCCAAAATAATAGGTTGTATAACTCTATGCATGTTTTTAGTTCATTGCCTCTGCCTTTCAAGTTTGGATACCTGAAGCTCTCTAAGAAGCTATAAATAAGAGGGGGAAAAAAAGCAACAACCTAGTTCCTTAAGTAGACACATGAGAAAGAAGATGTTTTAAAAAGGAAAATTTCCCCTGTTGTGCCCAAGGCCACACCAGTGTCCATTGGTTGCACTCCTAGTTCCAAGTCCACTTTTTATATGACTCTTTTAAAAGGCTCTTGTCAGTTTAGATTTCTTGGCTGTCAGGTGCAATGTGATGTGTTTCATCTGGCTGTGTCAAGCACATCACTCTCTTCCTGTTCACAATGAAAAGATTTCAACTGGAAAGTCCTGCTTTAGGGAAGACTTCAAGCCAACTAAAAGCCAAACTTACCTTTTAAAAAGAGTCAGATTCAGTTTGACATGAAGTGTGGCATCCTGGACCATTCATATTTACAATTAACTTTGACAATCTTCAATCGATTACACCTTCCATTGTGATTATACAGAGACTATATTGCATATTAAAACTTTCAGGATGTTAGCTCTCCGAAATTTAGGTCTCCTTTATCTCTAACTGCAGAAGTATATAATTTGACATTTGTCATAAAAAAAGAATTTGTTCCTCACACAGAAAATCATAGATGTCTCCATAATGCTTAGAAACAAACTTTTAGTAAAGTTTCACAAGTATTCATCTTTTGGGCTAAAACCTTACTTTTTCGCCTATTTTCTTCCAAACTACCACACAGACAGACACATACCCACATACAAACCTTCTGAATTTCAATTTAATGAGGCTTAAAAAAACAAATAGGTTCAGGGCTCCAATTGCATATTTCTATCTTCCTTTTAGCAATTCCCTCCCCAGGGGCACTCTAATCAAGCTACTCATGGTAACACTGCAACATGGAAGCATACTATCCAGAAGAGAAACATCTCTTCCAGTAGTTCGTATAGAAAGATATGAAGCTCACATAAGCCACATTTCCAGAAAACATCTTCCTTAGTCTATTTTACCAAACTGGGCTGTTTATATACAAACCACTCTCTGTGATTGGAGTATGAGTGTTTGGCTTTATCCAATTAAAGTCACTGTCAAGCATATAGAGTAGGGGCAATTGAGGTCAATCTGTATCAAATATTAATAAAGAAAAAGAGGTAGACATATTTGAAGAAATTATGGTCAAAATCTTCCCCAAATTAATGAAAAACATTAACGTACACATCTAAGAAGCTCAACAAATTCCAAGTAAAATGAACTCAAAGAGATCCACACGCATCGTAATCAAATTGCTATAAACCAATGACAAAGAATAAAGTCTTGAAAATATGAAGAGAGAAGGAACTCATCATATACAGGGATCCCCAATAAAATTAACAGCTGATTTCTCATTAAAATCATAGTAGCCTGAAGGTAGTTGTCTTAGTCAATTCAGGCTGCTATAAGAGAATACCATAGCCTGGTTGGCTTACAAACAACAGAAGTTTCTTTCTCACAGTTCTGAAGGCTGGAAAGTCCAAGATCAAGGTGATGACAGATTTGGTGTCTGGTGAGAGACTGCTTCCTGGTTCATAGATAGCCATCTTCTCACTATGTCCTCATAGGGTGAAAAGAGGGAGAGAGCTCTCTTAGGTCTTGTTTATAAGGGCACTAAGCACATTCATGGCCTAATTGATTTCAGACCATTTAGATATTAGAAAATTTATACAAATTATCCCCATTTAATGGGGAAAGAGGTTTTATAACAAATGGCACTGGGACAATTAGATATCCATGCTCAAAATAATGAATCTGTACCCTTACCTCACATCATATGCAAAAGTGAACTCAAAGTGGATGAAAGGCTAAATACAAGCTCTAAATCTATAAAACTCTTAGAAGGAAACATACACATAAATTTGGGGGACTTTGGATTAGGCAATGGTTTCTTAAACATGATACCAAAACCACAAGAATATATATATATTTTTAATGTTTACTTTTGAGACAGAGTACGAGTGGGGGAGGGGCAGAAAGAGAGGGAGACACAGAATCTGAAGCAGGCTCCAGGCTCTGAGCTGTCAGCCCAGATCCCGACATGGAGCTCAAACCCACGAACCATGAGATCATCACCTGAACTGAAGTCCAGCACTTAACCGACTGAACCATCCAGGCAACCCAACCACAAGGATATTAAAAAACAACCCATGGATAGGAGAAAATGTTTTCAAATCATATATCTGGGAAGGGCCAAGAATCCCAAGTATATAGAGTATTCTTATAGCATAACAATAAAAAGACAAATAACCTGATTTAAATTGGAAAAAGGATTTAAACAGACATTTCTCCAAAAAAGATATGTAATGGCTGATAAGCACATGAATTGATGCTATGAAGAAGAAGAAGAAGAAGAAGAAGAAGAAGAAGAAGGAGGAAAAAGGGAAAAAATTAACAAGTGTTGGTAATGTTGGTGAGAATGTGGAGAAAGTAAAATTCTCAGTCATCGCTGATGGAAATGCAAAATGGGCAGCAATGTGGAAAACAGCGTGGGGGTTCCTCACTAAGTTAAATGCAGAATTACCATATGACCCAGCAGTATTACTCCTAGATATATACCAAAGATAACTGAAAACATATGCCACACAGAAACTTGTTAATAGCAACACTATTCACGGTAGCCCAAAAGTGAAAACAATTTAGATGTCCATCAGCTGTTGCACCAAAATGTGGTACATCCGTACCACGGAATATTTTTCAGCCATAAAAAGGAAAGAAAGTACTGATGCATACTACAGCATGGATGAGCCTTGATAACATTATCTAAATGAAAGAAGCCAGACACAAAAAAATCATACATTGCATGATTCAGTTTACATGAAATATCCAGAATAGACAAATCCACAGACATAGACAGTAGATTAGTGGTTGCCAGGGTATGAGGTGAAAATGAATTGGGAGGTTTAGTGTTTCTTTTGGGGGTGTTGGATGGTGTCTAAAATGAGCTAGTCGTGGTGGTTTCACAACATTGTGAATATTCTAGAAATCACTGAGTTGTATACCTTAAGATGGTAAACAAACAAACAAACAACCTCTTCTCATGATTACCATCCTGCATCCCCTGAAATGCATTTTCACAGTCTTATCGTTGGGAAATATCCCTGTCCAGAAGGATCCCATTGCAATGAAAAATGCCCCCACATATGCTGGCCCATTAAGTCCCAGCATTGTAAATATAATTAATCAACTGCCCAGAGAAAGGCACCTGTATGACAGCAGCTGTGAGGATAGAGAAATGACAGCGCGGTCAGCTCCCAGACACATAATCTTTTAACCTCTGTACGAGGAAAGCATCGCGTAAATGCAGGAACAGAGGCAAAGTCAAAATACCACCACGAGAAGGCTTTTTCGTAGAAGCAGCATTTTAAGGGAACCTTGAAGTTTAAGTGAAATGTAATTATGAAGTAAAGAAAGAAGGACGTTAAAAGAGAAGGCAGCAGCATGAACCAACACAGAAGAAGGAAATGGTGTGACTGAGGATAGGTTACAAAGAACACACCGTATCCTGAGATGAAGCAGGGTAGGTGCAGCTTCTCAGAAGGGATTGGGAATTTGTAGGAACATAAAAAGACTCAACCCATAGGGGCGCCTGGGTGGCGCAGTCGGTTAAGCGTCCGACTTCAGCCAGGTCACGATCTCGCGGTCCGTGAGTTCGAGCCCTGCGTCAGGCTCTGGGCTGATGGCTCGGAGCCTGGAGCCTGTTTCCGATTCTGTGTCTCCCTCTCTCTCTGACCCTCCCCCGTTCATGCTCTGTCTCTCTCTGTCCCAAAAATAAATAAAAAACGTTGAAAAAAAAAAAAAATTAAAAAAAGACTCAACCCATAAATTTAGATTAAGTTCCTTATGACTATTGCTGTTGTTGTTATTTTAGGCAAAGAATACAAAATACTTGTACAGTGGCTTTACTACCCTCGCCGAATGCCACCCTTGTCCCCAGGGTGCGGTGGGGATGACAATCAGCCGCCAATGACTTTGTACAAGAAGAGTAGGAATTTTTCAGATCTGGAAATATTAAATTTTTGCTGTATCCCAGTACATTTATAATTTGGATTCTCATCAGTTTTCAGGAAAAATGTATTCAATCATTTTATGCTTTCAATAGAAAAAATTACAGACAGCTGGGCTTTCTTACCCTATGCTCTACTTAACATTGACAAGATCATATTCTATTTTAGGGAAAAAGCAATTTCAATGCCTGGCATCCTTTGTTTCCTTTCTCCACTCCCCAGCTGTCCAACTTTCCAGAAAATTATTTACCTTCAAAATCAGGATGAAGCCAAATAACTGAATACCTTGGAAGTTACCCTAAGAAGTTAAATTCCTTACATAACAACATTTAATAAGGTTGAAGAGGAAGGAAGTGATATGATTCTACATGTGTATCTGGGCATATTGACTTTTTAAAAAATTTTTTTAATGTTAATTTTTTTTTTTGAGAAAGAGAGAGCAGGAGAGGGGCAGAGAGAGTAGGAGAAGGCCAGAGAATCGCAAGTAGGCTCCTCTCTGCCAGTGAAGAGCCCAATACAGGGCTTGAACTCATGAACTGTGAGATCATGACCTGACCTGATATCAGCAGTCAGAATGCTTAACCAACTGTGCCACCCAGGTGACTCTGGGTATACTGACTTTTAAAACAGCTTTATCAAATGCATGTTTCAGATGGAGTCCAAAACCACATGATATTACAGACTTTGCCATGGTTTTGATCCTTATAATGAAATCATTGTAAGTACTTTGCGACTTTGATTGTCATTACCATCAACTGCTTGGATTCAGGGACATTGGAAATGTAGGTATACCTAAAGCAAGTTCATCAGCTGAAAGGCATTTTAAGTCTTTTTCAATGCAAAAATATTGCCTCACTATTTTTATATCTGCTCATCATAAAAATCAAATTTTGTTAGATCAGGTACTTTAGATCACATTATTAGAAGATCATGTTACAACACAAACTGGTCGTTTTGGGATGGAGGAAGTAAATTACATTGTAATTCAATGAAGGCTGACAGGTTTTAGATCAAAGAGTGGTTCCTGGCAATATTTGTAATTAAGAAATATCTATAAACATGAGGCTTGCAATACTTAATTTGAATTCAGCATGGACCACTTTTTCCTGGTGCATATAGAAATGTGTCATTTACTTTTAAATGAATAAATATGACTTTAGTAACTTGGTTCTTGCATTAAAGATAACATGCTGATAATTCTTTTAAAAATTACTTGTATTTCAGTAAGTTTGCTTGTTTAGATCTTGGTGTTCATGAGGGTCAGGCATCCAGTTAGTTTCCCTTTGCTTCATGGTTTCAGACACTATGCCTAAGCTTGGCTTGTCATTGCAAATAATTATGACTAATCCCAAGGAGGAATGGGCTAAAACTTTATATCCTTTCATGCAAACTCAACCCTTTGAAAAAGAAGAGAATGCCAAGTCTACTATGGAAAACAATTTATGTCCTTAACCCAGATAAAGTTCTCCTATTGCCCTATCATGTTTTATGTGTTTGGTTTTCATGCTGTTTTGTAATGGGAATTTAACCAACAGGCCACTGTGAAATGTTGCTCTGGGAAAGGAGGGTTTTTTCTTCCTTATGTGTACTTTAATCAGAACAAATACTTTGGAGCTAGGTTAAAGAAAGTCATGCCCCAGTTCCCATTTTGTCCATCTGGGAAATATAGTATCAGCAATTTCCTGAGATGCTGGTATCCAGACCAATTTTTGCCCTCTTTTATAACACTAACAAATGTCAAAGGGACATGCACAGTGTCAGTAATCATCCAAAGTCATTCTTATTGGGCATCTAGTAGACAGTGATTTAGGCTAGTGAGAAGAAAGCATCTGTAAGGAATGTATTTGTAATCAATACAAATGTTTAATCAATAAAAATGTTTATTTTTTTAGACAACAGACTATGACCTCAGAAAGATAGTTTGTGATGCTCAGTTGAAGGATTAATTAACAAGGGGCAAAATGGCAGCTTTGGGTGGCTTTTGGCTTAACGTAGAAAAGGGACTACAGAAGTTGGGAGAACACAAAGCTGAAAAAAGTGAGGAAATCTGCAAAGAACATGGTGACGGGGCCCCGTAGTTTGTGTATCTCCCTAAAACTCTTTGTAATAACAGTCAGAATCACCACGAGAAAATCCCCCAAATTAATGCACATTTACAGTTAACTAGGTGAAACAGCGTCTTCCATGCATTCCAAAGTACAAGTGGAAGGGAAAACATCACCAGCAGACTCAAAATGGGCATTGTGTTAGCATCCATGTGAGAAGAAGCAGGGGTACGTGAGGGGTCTCAGAACAGGAGAACTAATAGCCAACATGGTTGCACTAGAAAGCACATCAGGCAGGTTACTGAGGAGGAGCATAGATAGGTCCAATATTCTCATTGTGATATATGGGAAATAAAAGAAAAGAAGAAAATATTTATCCTGCATTACCAATGTTACTGGATTCCAAATTAATAGTTGAGGGAGAGCCTCTATGTATAGAATTATGCCAGTCAATAAATGAAAAATAAATGATAACAGTAGAATATCACTGTTTTACAACACCCATCAAATTAATGGATCTAGGTCATGACATTCACAGCTACTAATATTAAAAAAAAAAGAAGGGCAACCAAACTACATATGCCTCCTAATAAAAGAACACAATACAACTTGTAGTGTTGCCAAAGAGACCTAGCCTGAGTCTAATCAGACATCTACATCATCTGCCAAGTTGCAGGAAATACAGAGGACAGAGGAATATTCAAAACTATAGGTCAAACGGACCTAGTTCTTCAAAAAATAAATTGTCAGGAAAATAAGGGATGGAAGGAAAGACTGTAGAGTAATAGTGACATAAGAGACACATCCACCAATCACCAAAAAAAAAAAAAAAAAGAAAGAAAGAAAAGAAAAGAAAAAACCTCAAAAACCTAAAAATGGGTGAGATGAAATATAGTTTTGGAGGATGCACACTTGAGAATGCACCATCAGGGACTTAAATTGTTTAAGAACTTACTGAATTCATGCAACTTGCAAGGCTTTGTTCTAGTCGCTTGAATATTTAGGTGATAAACTATAAAGAAATGCAAACATGTGATTATTTTAAAGAAAGTGGCTACTTTTGTGGAGAGGGAAGTGATAGTGATGGGTGAAGCATATAGAGGGCCTCTGAGGTTCTGGGCATAATTCTGCTTCTCAACTTGAGTGGGGGTAGTAGGGTGTTGGATCTTATTAGACTCATTGAACTGTATATTTGTTTATATATGTTTTTGTACCTGTGCTTACACTTCAAAAGTTAAAAAAACAAAAAGAAAGAAAGTTTGGAAAAGTAAATCTATGGTCAGATCAAGAAATAAAGAAGGAAACTGTCATTTTTATTTCCTTTACCTTTTCTACCCCAGCTGACATGGTCACCTTGCATGCAGGTGCCCAGAACTGAGCTCTCATTTCCAGATTGATTACCTGCTTTAGTTTTCCTGTTGTAACTCTAGAGAGCAGAACAGAGACTAGCACAGAGTAGGTGCTCAATAAATATCTATTGAATGAATTAGTAACTAGGTTCGAAGTTTTTGACATCTCATAACATTTTTAAATCTAAAAAAAGAATGCTCTTTTAATGCTAGCTAAAAAAATAAATAAATAAACTGTTCTTTGCAAGATTTAAGAGAAGCTGGACTTGTAATCTGAGCTCTTTATCATAATAAGATAGCCATTAAGATGTTTTCATGAATGTACAAGTGAAAAAAAAGGCTAAATCATCGCTTTTGTAAAAGTTAGGTATACCAAAGGAATCATCGTACAAGATGTCCCTGATTCAAAGCTAAAGAAATTACAGTTGAAATCCTGGCAAATGACAGGGTCATAAAACAACATTAAGCCAATGATCTATGGTGTATAATTATCTAATTAAAAATTTATAAATGCCTTATTTATTTTCAATTTTATTCACTGTCAAATCATTTTTTGTTACCAATTTCCAATATCATATCATATAAAAAACTTTTACATAGATATGAGCTTCCTTATTCAGGTGGCATTACGATTATAGCCACAATTCCCTGGCTATTAAAAGTAAATAAAAACAAAGGGCAACATACCATTGGTAAACATTAAGTTTTTCCCTTTATATTTCCACACTGAAGCCTACATCTAGAACAAAATTGTAAAGAATTTTCAGTGGAAATACATACACTTTTAATAGCCTTGATCATATTCAAAATTTTGATTCCCCACCTCCTAGAAATAATAGAACAAGAGCATAAATGTAAATGAAAAGAAAAAAATCGAAGCAAATGTCAGAAACATCTTTCCATAAAAGATTAGAAACACACACACACACACACACACACACACACACAAAGGAAAGAAAGAAAGAAAACTGTACAAGCAAGGCTGTTAAAATCACAAGAGCTATTTAAAACACAATTATACTAGTTGGCATCTGGAGGGGCTTGGGGGATCTAAGCACTAAAAAATAAGCCTCTACAGGTGGGCTGATCCTCACATATTAAGCCTTTCCTTGTTCTCCCAAAGGTTCGTTTGTATTTAGATATTGGTTACTATGTGTCAGCCCACTGATTAGGTAAATTTTGCTTTCTCCAGTGAAAAGTACATGGCAAAGGAAAATAATTAAAGCTTACATAAAAGCCTTAAAATGGCTTTGATTACTTGTAGTTGCTAAAAGGGTAGGAAAGAGTGAGGCCAAGACTGTGACTTCTTTGAGTAGTTGCTAGCCTTTGATTTTTCATCCTAAGAGAACATTCTCTTGCAATTCGTCTCCCCTGGAAGTGTCATAAAAATGAGAGGCCCCCAGAATGACAGAACTAGAAAGAACCATTTAAGTACCTCCTGGCTGGATCCAGTTAGTAGGTTTCAGCTCTTTGTGCAAGGTTATGCAACTTCTGAGGTAGGAAGACCCTCTCATCTCCCCAGGTACCCAACTGTTCCAAATCTATTAGAGTCCCAATTTTTCTGATGCCTCTTAGGCATAATTCCAGTAGCAATATGATCTGTTTTCAAATGTGTCCTCCATGACTAGACTGTAACTTCTGATTGAAGGCATTTAGAGATGCTAGTTTAGTAACTACTAGCAATATTGCATTAGGTGTCACTCTCTAATGATTTCTTCCTGGATTCTGTGTTTATTTACAAAATAAATATTATCAGAATTCTATTTCGAAAATCATTAATGTGCTTTCTTTACTGCATTTCTCTTCGAGCTTAACCTAAGCATCTATCTTTCTGGGGCTTCATTAGGTTTTTCTAGGAATACCTAGAGTAAGAAATGAAACAATATTTCACTTTTGGCATTCAAATTAGGATTTTCTAGTGAGACAATGGCCCTGCAAACAAAGACATTTTCTTGAGAGAAGAGTGTCCAGCCTCTTCTATTATATTCAATACATGAAAGGTTAAAGCTGGAGGACTCCGTTCACAGAGTCTCCCAGTAATGAAGTGGTGGGTTGGGAGTATGAGGTCCCCAGACCTGCTGATCAAAGGCAGGAGGAGGCTAAGGCATAGGTGAAAGGAGAAGAAGATAAAACGGACTGTTTATCCCTGGCCCTAAGGCACAGCATAGTGAGAGGTTAAAGAGGCAGGTGTGAGAGAGATACGCACTTATCACACACACCTGGCTTTGGTTTGGACAGGGAGAAGCAACAAATAACAGAGGAAAGGAGGAGTTTTGACCCTGCTCCCCTTTTAGAATCTTGATAGGAGGCTGTCCTCATCAACCAGAGGTTCAGGTTGAAGTTTAACATACAGTAAATTCTATCCCTGTCTTTTCCACCCATTTACTGGCTAAGCCTCGGGTCAGGCGCAAACCCTGACAACTGATTATACTCTGATCCGATAGCTCGAGGCAAGTATTATAAGATCTCTGAGTTTCAACTTCTAGATTGGTGAAAAATCCTTTCTAATATCTCCTGCAGATTTAAAATCTTATGATAGGTTTACTTTTTTAAAAAAATTCTGTGGCCACAGTTTGCTATTCAAAAAGATGTTTCTGCTTAGCCTATATATTTCTTTTCTCTTGTATTCCCTATTACTTGTACTTAATCTTTTAACAAACAGTGGGAGTTAGTTGGATATATTGAACTATACTTTCATTTTGTAAGAAAAAGGATTTATGAAAGTTATAGAATCACAATTTATAGGAATAAAGCAAACAACATTTCTTTAAGAATCTTATAAAGTACAACAGTAGAGATGAGTCAACAAATCACACAGATTGCAAGGAAAATAAAGTAAGATCTGAGCAAAAACTATCTAGATTAACAAAGTTATAAATGTGAATGTCTAAACATATTTATGAATTACTGTCAGAAATGGTTGTCCTCTATGAACCACATAATCTATCCATTTGGGGGGTAATTTCTCTTACAGGAGCTTTATGACCATAGGAGGGAAAAATTGGGTTCCTTTTCTTAATATTACTCTCTACAAGTTCATGCAAACAAGAGACATAGGAAAATAAAATGCTATAAGATATCGGGTTACTTCCCCCCAGTCTAATACAATATCTTAGCGAAAGAAGCAATTGCCTTTTTTTTCTTAAATTTCTTCATGATTGGACTGTCATGAGTCTACCTCATAATCTACTCAAAATAAAGATATATTTCAACAAAATCTAAAGGGTTTCTACATAAATATCTCATTTTCATTTAATGTTATTTAAACACTTGACTTATCTTATTATCATCACAGCCACAAATGACTTTCCTGATGGCCACTCAAATGAATTTGAAGAACAACTTTGACCTTGCCTCTACTATGAAGGAATAACTCTCATTCTAATTACTTCATTTGTCCTTCTCTTGGTCCTTGGACTGTCAAGGAGGAAAAAAAAAGATATAACATTCCTGGGGCTACAGTTATCTGACTCATACTTCCTTAAAATAGCACTGTTATCCACCACTTGTCCTGGTCACAGCAAACATTGATAGAGATATACTTAATGGAAGGAATTGCAAGCTAATTAAGATAAATGTGTAGACAAAGTAAATGAAAAATATATGGAGAAGATAAAGTGAGATTTAAGAAAGGAAAATCAAGGTCACAATCTATGGTCGGCTATCACTGAACTTACTTATACCAACATGATGAAGAAAGGGGAAAAACATCAGGTAATTGAAGTGATACAGATTTTATGGGGAAAATCACCTCACAAGAACAATTTTTGGATGACCACCAACAAAGGCAGGACATATGGTAGAAAACCTTCAGAAATTAGAAACTTAAAGAGAAAAAAAGTAAGTAAGTCAAGAGAAGTCATTCATACAAGCAGAGCAAAATAGCTAATTCAATTATTTGAATGATTAAGAACAATTACAGACAAAAATACTTGCTGTTGAGAAAAAGAAAACGATTTTCCGAGTATTATCCAGGTTGACTGATTACATTAATCTAATTCACTGGATTGATTAATCACTTAGTTTTGTTCTTATCAGCACAGCCTTGGTGTCCTAAAGCCTTAAGCCCATGGGGTGTATAGTTAGTCTCCTTCTATTCAAACTGAATCTTTGAACCGATTAATCACAGAATGTTTACTTATTGTGCTTCAAGTAGATGTGTCTCAAAAATAATATCATTAGTAGTTAAAATGTATTTTTCACATAAAGCTATATGTCGAAGCTCAACAAGATTATTTATTTTTTAAAAACAGTTTAGCTCAGTAAACAATATCTATTAAATGTCAACTAACTATACACTAGCTCTTTATTCATTTCAGTAATGACCTTTTTAACCAGATATTCCTGCAAACCCACCTTCAAGTTCTCCAGCCTTTCTAGATCATCCTTCTTTGATACCCACATTGCCTCTGGCTTGGTCAGAGGAAGCCAAGTCTTTGCCTCTTTCTGTTTTTGAGAAATCCCGATGAATGCATTTGTGTTTTACACATCTTGATGGTCACTTATTCCTCCTCTGCCTTCATAGGCTGCCAAGCCAATTTCAGACACCGCCTGTCTCCCAGACTGTGTCATCCTAAAGGACAACATCAAAGCCTGTCTTAGTTTTCCAAAGACATTATCACACTTCACTCTCACTTTTAGCAAAATCTCACCAAAATCTTGGAGATGATGGAAAGATAAAGAAATACAAAAGTAGATTAAGAAAACCAACCAACAAACAAAGGATATTCCTAGTTGTGTACCTCTACAGGTTCTACTGGGTGGCTATGGTTCTCAACACCAAGCCTACTATAATTTCAAGAAGCCAGTTCACCAACCACAGAGGAGTGGACTCCCTCTCTCTGGCCACCTTGCCTGAAGTCTAGACTCTTACCCTTCATGAAGTTCTTGGTGAGAAAACAAGAGCTTTCTTCCATTGTTTTATGTTATTTCATTTTTTTTATTTCCTTGAATGTAAACCATAGCAAAGCTGCAACTTAATCTAAAAGAAAGCAAACTTTTCATTATTATGCATATTTTCATTAATATTTGGCTTTTTCCTTACCTCTAAATATTCCCTTACAGACTGAAATATTGACTTTTACTTTAGTGGGGTGGGGAGAGCCCTATAAAAGCTGTTTCTTTCTCTCCCAAAGTTAAAGTGCAATCTGCTTTCAAAATTGAACTAAAATGTGATAGTCTAGAGAATATGGGGAAAAAATTGACAGCTTAGAAGCTGCTGTTTTTCCTTTACAACTAACCATTTAGGCTTCAATAAATACTTGGATCTCATCCCAGCTAGAATCCTCTTACTACATTAGAAATTATTTACTAGCTAGTTAGTATCCAGTTATTCCTAAAATTAATAGTTGTGTGAAGGAAATCAGCAGAGAATATCTAAACCGATTTGCATATGGAGTTCAGTAATATGTCTGAGTTATGGATGAGTTGACAGTGTCCTTTCTTAGCCCCATATGTTAGAAACAAAAAACACAGGATTCATAAACTGACTTCAGTTGAATATGGCTGGTATGGAGCTATTAGTCAGCTCATTTATTATCTAACTGAATTTCACCTTTAAAGCTCCATGTGGGAATTGTTCAGAGCACCTTAATTATCTTAAAAAATAGAAAAAAAAAAACTCTAAACACTTAAAACATTGAATTGTTCATTTAATATCCTTTCTCCTAAAAGAGAAAAAGAAATCATTCACAACTTCCCATATAGGACAGAGAATTCTTAAAACCCTTAGATACTTTTGGAAAAGAGCCAACTATTTTGTCTCGTTTTCTAGAAATACACCCATCCCACACAATATTACATTTTCTAACTTACTTGAAAATGAAGTATGGATTATTCAGTGGGAAAATGCAGAATCTAATTGGGTTCTAATTCAAAATTTGAAAATAATTTTTGGTTCGAAATTCTACAATTAGCATAGAATATGATGGCCAAGCCATCAAAACTGAATAAAATATCTATGATTTGTGAAAGCCCTGAATAGATCAAGTACAAAGCCATAGGACAGTATTTACAGAACACTTGCTTTCTGTAACATGACTGTTAGAAGTTTATTAAGAACCAGATCGGGAGGTGCTTGGGTGGCTTAGTCGGTTGAGTGCCCAGCTTTGGTTCAGGTCATGATCTCACAGTACGTGAGTTCAAGCCCCACATCGGGTTCACTGCTGTCAGCTCAGAGCCTGCTTTGGGTCCTCTACCCCCCTCTCTCTCTGCCCTTTCCCTACTTGTGCTCTCTCTCTCTCTCAAAAATAAATAAACATTAAAAAAAAAAAAAAGAACCAGTTTGGGAAAACAAAGAGACTAAAGATATTAATAACAGAAAGGACAACTGCACAAAGAACAACTTATTTTAATGATGAAGAGCTAAAAATGTTTGTTTTCTAAATACTCATATATACCTCCCAAATATCCACTTACTTGTTTTAACCAATTTCCTCAAACTAGTTTGTGTCTGCACAGAGTCCGGCTCAAGCTTTTCTTCTCCAGCAATCTGTTGTAGATTTATGATGGATTTATAATTTTTCTCTCCACGGCTAGTCCTTTCATCAACTCATACCCAAATTTCCCTGGAAAATAATTATCCAACCTTGCCCAAACCTCATACATCTTTAACAGTTTATTATTCTATAGAAGACATGCTGGGGTTATAGCTAGCATGGTGACAGGGGGCAAGCTTCTGCCACAACCGTTTATTTTCTTCATGCATACATTTATTTATTCACTCAACAAAAGTTTAATGAATGAGAATGATAGTACTGTTGGATTTATTTTCTGCACTCAGAAAATAAACATGAAAAGAACAAGACCATATCTGCTTGATAAGAGGCATCATTTACCAAGGGATTCTTACTGGTCTAAATTTTGAAATTTTTATGTGTTAATTGTACTGAAAATATTAACATTCTATTATTAAAGATGCTAATAATATAACTAGTTAATGGGACACATTAAATCATTTCCCTTTGTTTCTAGAAATTATGATTTTCTGATATTTTATTATAACTAAAATAGATTACAACAAATAGGTAGACAGACATGACTACTAGGTAGCTGTATTCCATCATGGCAGATGAAAAACTCAGTATCTAGCTGAGATAATCAAACTGTCCTATGCTGTGAAAACACTGTATTAACCTATTAATTGGAAGGTTTACATCTTCTGTGATCTTTAAGTTTTCTAATGAAAATTTTTTATTGGGTCAAAAATACATCCAGAATTCACTGGATATAGGGATGAAGTATTATATCCTGTATTCTGGATTGCATGGCACACGCTTAAAAGCTATTTAAAATAATAATGCAAAAACCTTCATTTGAGAGTCATATTTAATTCCAGTTAAAAGAATGAAATGTAAAATCGTTCAAAGGATGAAATCTACTTAGTACAAAATGTTCAGAATCACAAACCAGCATCACCCACTGAGATCAGCCACTTTGTATTGAAAGGAAGACACCAAAGATTTGACCCTAAATAGCGCCATTTTGATAGGGTAGTCTTTTGAATGAGCTCAGTTTTCTAAATTGCACAATAGTGAAGAAAAAAGAAGTGGGGAACTAATTATAAAATGATAAAATATTAAATGTGTAAGGTTAAGTGTATGAAAAAAGTTTCTCTGAGATCTGGATGGAATATTGGATATAAGTCACTTCAATATCAAGAACACTGTCATAGTCCAGAGCCAGCTAGTTACTCAGACTCAGGGGTAGTTAGGTTTCTGTAGAGTGGGTAAGAATCCATGAGCTCTTGAAATCGAAACTTCTCATCCCACATTGTTAACACTCTCATGTTAAAGGAGAGGAAAATCATAGTGTATGTATGAGTAGTACAAAGATTTGTGTGATCGTGGAATTTAATTGTGTGTTTAATTTTTTTATGATTTGCTTTAGGAACTCCACAACCAGGGATGTTTTATTTAAACTTTTAAAATGTTGAAACATAGACTCAGACGTACAAGAAGATGCAAAAATAGTGCTGAGAGGTCTTATGTACCCATCAGCCAGCTGCTCCAACAGTGACACCTCACGTAGCTATAGAACATTATCAACTCCAGGAAATTAATTAGAACAGTGTAACTAACTAAACTACAGACCTTACTCAGGTGTCACCATTTTTTGTACTCATTTTTTGTACATCTGTGTAATTCATTCTATGACAGTCTATCACATGTATAGATTCATATAACCATCCTTACTATAATGAAGATACAGAACTGTTCCAGCACTAAAGAGTACTTGCCTGCTATCCATCCTCCTCTTCCCTAACCCCTGGCAGCACTCATCTGTTTTCCATCTCTTTAATTTGCCATTTCATGAATGCTATCTAAATGGAATCATACAGTATGTTTACTTTTGAGGCTGGCTTTTTTCTGGCAGCATAATGCCCTTAAGAGTGAACCAATTTGTCTCATGCATCAATAGTTCATATCTTTTTATTTCCAAATAGTATTATGCCATTATCTGGATGCACACAATTTGTTTAATCATCGACAGTGAAGGACATTTGGGTCATTTCCAGTTTTTGGCTATTTTAAATAAAGCTGTTATGAATATTCATGCACAGATTTTTGTAGGACCATAAGTTTCCCTTTTCTAAGACAAATGCCCAGAAGTGCAAGTGCTGGGTTATATGGCAAGTATATGTTTAGCATATTGCCAGACAAATTTGCCAAATTTTCTGAGTGGCTGTATCATTTACATTTCTACCACCAATGTATGAGAGATCCAGTTTTTTTTTCCCACAACCTCACCAGCATTTGATATTATCAATATGTTTTTTTTTAATTTTATCCATTTTAACAAATATGTAGTGCTGTTTCATGGTGGTTTATTTTGCATTTCCTAATGACTAATATTGTTGAACATCCTTTCCTGTTTTTATTTGCCATCTGTATATATTCTTTGATGATATGTCTGTTGAAATCTTTTGCTTCTTTTCTAATTGGATTGTTTGGTTTCTTACTGTTGAGTTTAGAGAATTCTTTATATATTCTGCATATGATTAATATATCTGAAATGTGATTTGCAAATATCTTCTGTAAATCAGTGACTCATCTTTTCATTTTCTTAACATGATTTTCCACAAAGCAAAACTAATTTGTATGGAGTCCAATAATTGAGTTTTTCTTTTAAGGATCATTCATGCCTTTAAGAACTTGTCGCTTAACCTTAGGCCATGAAGATTTTCTCTTATATTTTTTAAAAAAAAATTTATAGTTTTAATATTTTACATTTGTATGTATGGTCCATTTTGAGTGAAATTTTTGTGTAAAGTGGGGGCTTTAGGTCAATGTTCATATCTTTTTAAAATTGATGCTGATGGTTAAGAAGACTCTTTTTTCATCCAGTTGGTTTTTCTCCTTCATCAGAAATCAGCTGGGCAAATTTATTTTCATATCTGTTTTTTAACCAGAGGAAAAGTAAAAAAGAGAAGAGAAGGTTCATGCTCATACCAGCTACATGGAGATAGGAAATATGGTCTTTATTTCAGGTGAGCATGTGTCCAGCTAAAAACTGGGGTGTCTATTACTATATAAGAGGAGGATAATGAATATTCAGGGACATTTAGAAGTCTACCAAAACAGTTGTCATTTGAAAACAAAAACAAAACATGAATCAGCAGTTGGGCAGATTTTCCCTCCCATCAGAGTCTGGCAGGGAATGACATAGTTGACCTCTTTGGGTCTGAAGGTCCCCAGGCGCTTTCTGCCGTGCCTCACTAAGAAAGCTTTGGTATTTAATACAATCCTTTCTTTGCCTTCCTCTCTTCTTAAGTATATGCAGACTGTAGTATTCCACTCTTGATTTCTTTTAGATGATTGTTTTATTTGTGGTTCGTGATCTTTCTACTTCTGACTCAATTCTAGTCAAGTTTAGATGGCCAATAACTTGTCCCCAAAGTTCAATATTTTCAGATCTTGAGATTTTCTTGATTCAGATAAAACACAGTAAAACTATGCAAATGGAAGAGGCATATCTCCTGTCTTCAAACACTGAAAGTTACAAGGGAGAAACGAGTGACACAGTTGGCGAGTGAAGCTCGATTCAGTCTCAGGGAAAGTACACTTTTCTACTATGAAATCTCAGGCCCAAGCTGTGAAGGCTGAGCAAGGACATGCCCTTTCTCATCTTCACTGGTAGTGCTGGTGTACTGCTTGATATTTAAATGGTGCCTAAGTGATCCCTGACATTGTTCACCCGGATGAGGAACAACTGAACGTTATTAGAAATTCTTCCCTGTTTAATCACATGTTGAGTTCTTTCTGGTTCCAAGAGAGAATTAGGCTGGTCAGCATCCAGTTGATTTGGCACCAAGGTGCAGCTGGAATGGGAGCTTGGCTAGAACAAGGAATGAACGTTGTCAAAAGATGAACCTGATTGCCTAGGACCCATGGTGTGAAAAATTGACAGTCCTGTTACTTTATTATTTTTTTCCCTTTGAAAGGTGTTAAATTTTGTAAATGTGCACTAGGCTTTCACACGAGTGATAGACGGGTAGACTGATAACTTAGCATTCTCAAGGTGCCCTGGAAAGATGACTGTAACTCTATTTTTAGTATTGCAATATGAATATTTATGGTCCCAAATCCTTTTGAAATTGCAGAAGACTGAGAAGTTAGATCAACCAACAATAACTCTGTTAGCTTTTATGCTAGTTTATATGAATATGTCAAAAAAATTCACAGAACTACCAGCATCAGGTATTAAATCTTATCATTAATGGCAGATGTATTAGACACATTTATCATTGAGCTTTGACATATTTCCAGAGAAGGTGTTTAACAATCAACTTTGACTTACATTTCCCTGTACTGGAAAGATGAGTATTAGGTAAAGGGAAGCATCACACTCTTGGGTGATAAATGGTTAAGAGTGAGCGCTTTGAAGTCAGACATCTTGGCTCTACTATTTTTTAAAAGGTGATAACTTGGGGTGCCTGGGTGGCTCAGTCGGTTGAGCGTCCGACTTCGGCTCAGGTCATGATCTCACCGTTCGTGGGTTGGAGCCCCACATCGGGCTCTGTGCTGACAGCTCAGAGCCTGGACCCTACTTTGGATTCTGTGTCTCCGTCTCTCTGCCCCTCCCCTACTTGACTCTATCTCTCTCTCAAAAATACCTAAGCATTAAAAAAAATTGAAAAAACAAATAAAACGTGATAACTTTAAGTGAATTACTTAATTGCACCAGGATTCTCACACAAAAAGTGGTGACACCGAGGCTTTCTTCCTAGGAAGGAACTTTATTCCTGCCGGCACCGCTCAGTTGGGTTCCTACCCAAAGAACTGAGCCCCAAATGCCACATGGCTTAGTTTTTTATATGATTTTTACTTCTCTGTCTCCCAAAGATGGTAACACACAAACATGTAGCCTGATTAAGTGGTCTCATGTTACAAGGTCATGAGGGATGTTGTCATGTACAGGTACACGTATAGCCAGGTTGCCTTGAGGTTTTTTTTCTTTACTTGGGGAGGGGACCCTACCACATAATCATCTGTGCCTTGGGTTTTTTTCACATGTAAATGAGGGTAATATTATTAAATACCAAATATGATAGTTATATTAAAGGAGACAGTCCATATAAATTATTTGAACAAATAAAATATTTTATTCTTATCACATACTTCAATATTTTGTAAGTATTTATTCATTTATTTACTCATTCAACAAATCCTTAGGTTACCTAAGTAACTGCCATGTACTTATTGTTCTAGTTTAGAATTTATTAGTGAATAAAACAGAAGAAAATCTTTGCCCTTGGGAAGTTTTGTGGGTTCTTTTGGTTTTTTTTGTTTATTTGTTTGTTTTATGCTTGGAGTTCCACTGAGTATCCAAAATTTTGCTTAATCAATTTCATTGATTTATTTTAAAATGGCTCATTTTTATTGCATCTGAAAATTTTGAACTTCAATTTCCACATCATCATTAATTCTAATCATGGTGTTGTCTCATCAGAGATTATCCAGAGAAGTTGGTCTCAGTTCCAGTACTGATTTGATTTCATCAAACACCCCTCTTACAAAAGAGGGCCTGCGGAAGGGTGCTTGTCTTTGGACAGACACAGATGTAACACCGACTTTTAGTCCATAGGCTATGGCTCTACAGTTAACTGTTTTCTCCATTCAGCATGTTTTTAAAGAGAAGGGGACAGAGTGTCACTAGCCACATTCTGTGCTGTCACTTATGCCGGCGGAGAGTAAATCAACTTGCGTTTTTTCTTAAAGAAAATAAGAGCAATAATTACTTAAGGAAGAATAAGATTAAAAGCCCTCAAATGTACAGTGTTAACTACATAGAACAGTTTTTCTTCGAAACCTACTTTTAAAGAAAACCATGTTTTATTTTTGGTAGAAACAATCCTTTTTTTAGAACTATTTAATTGTACTGGCAAAATTTGGCAACTGTATAGGACTTTGATTTTTTTTTACATTTTTTAAATGTTTATTTTTTTTAAGAGAGAGAGAGACAGACAGAGCGTGAGTGGGGGAGGGTCAGAGAGAGAGGGAGACACAGAATCCGAAGCTGTCAGCACAGAGCCCAACATGAGACTTGAACTCACAAAATGTGAGATCATGACCTGAGCCGAAGTCAAATGCTTAACCTACTGAGCTACCCAGGCACCCCAGGACTTTGATTTCTATAGTACCATCTTAGTTTCCCTTTATATATATATATATATATATATACACACACACACACACACACACATATATACACATAAATACATAAATACATAATATTTATGTTATATTATATACATTTATATTATATATATTTTTGTATTAAAAAATAAAATATATACTTATTTTATATAAAAATATATATTATATATTATATATTTTTATATATTTTTATATTTTAAAATATAGATATTTAAAAATATGTTTTAAATATATGTATTTAAAATATATATTTTAAAAATATATTACATATTTTATATTATAATATATATAATATATATTATATATATATAATTTTTATCACCATAGTTTTCATGTATTACTGTAAGATTCAGCACACCTTAAATCACTGTTTCTTTCCATAAAGATTTTTCAATGGCCCATTCAAATGCTCAAAATCATTGCCAGGAAATTCCTCTCTCTATTGTTCTTGAACTGCATGTATATTTTGAAATGGGGTGAAAAATGCAGAAATTACTTTTAAGGTCTTATTATAATGTCTCAGTTTCTCCAGATAGAATAAAATCATTCAAAGATGCTCCTCATTTTTGTTTGTTCTCCTGACACATCTATTCTCACTACATTTTTTCCTTCTTTCTCTTTTTCCCTTGCCTCCCTGCTGCCCACACTATAGATATAGTAAGAAATGAAGAGCTGCCACACTTAATGTAGGCAGAATCAGGAGAAAGCCTCATTTTCCTTTTATCTCAGGCCCAGAAAGCAGACCTATATGTGACCATCAATGAATTTTAATATTGTTTCATAAAGTACTCAACTACTTAGCTTTTTGATCTTAGTGACATGCTAGCCAACACATAAACTACCTCCTACAATCATTCATTCAGAATTTGCACAGCCATTTCTCCACAGATAGCTAGAAGAATCGTGTCTGTTCCCAAAAGCAATGTAATGTTTTGCCTTTCACTAGCTAAGGAAAGCAGAATCTACTGAATTCACAATAATCCAATTCATGAATTCAGGTATTTTTGATCCAAAACTTTTATTTTTCTGCCTTCCCCATCTAGATTGGCTGAATCCATAGCTGAGAGATCGCTAGGAAATTGGGCAGCCCTCTGTTTTGACAGAGTCAATATTGACAGTGTTGGCATCGCTGAGTTCCAAGATGTTTTATCTTGGCAGGGGACAGAAAAGTTGGGGGATCAGTGGAGTCTGTAATTTATTGCTCATTCAGATTGCCAAAATATTTTCACTGAAGTCAGATCATTTAGTCTTAAGACAATCATACCAATCTCCCTCCATATTGTCCTCTGTCATAGATCAACAGGGAGTAAGCTGACGTATGTGGTTGACGTCATCAGATCAGATTTTGTAGGTTATGAGCTGCCTTCAGCATTTTGAGCTGCTTCTTTAATTTAGAAAGCAACTTAGAAGGAAAGATGGTCAGGCAACCCACTGCTACATTTTAACAGCAAGATGATTTTGCATATCAATATTCTCCTTTAGGTTTGAAAATATCGTTATTGTTCTTATGTGAGTGGTAGCCAAAGAAGGGTTTTAACCAAAATATTTGAGTCATTTTGATCATCTTTTTGGCCTGGTCTCCTACTGCTGCTGCTCAGTTCAACCCAAGCCCAAGACACAGGTGTCTTATTTAGTGAATTCATCATAGTTAAGTAGCTAAATCTCAAATTTGTCAGCATCTATCGTACAGTTCTTCTTCATGAACTTTTAAGTACTTCCTGTTATAATGAGCCTCCAGTTAGGATCTCATGATAAATATATTTTAAATTTATCAAATGCATGCAAATGTGTTTGAATTTTATCAATTGAACAAGTAAAGCAAAAATAGACTTTAACAAATCTTTTTCCTTTTAGAAAACAAAGGCACATACCTTTGACAAATACTATTAAGTGATACTAATATGAAGAGAAGTATATAGTCCATTTTAGGTGAATTTAGTTTGATCTTGCTATTTTGTGCAGTGTTTTTGTTTGTTTGCTTGTTTCTGTTTTTGGTCATTTGCCATTTTCAGGAAACAGTTCATTTTCTTAAGCGAAGAGATTCTGAGAAGCAGTCATTCCAAACAATCTCCAGAACACAATTTCAAGCTACTGGTCCAAAGTATTTGGCACTTTAGGCAATAATTTATAATCCTCCATTAGACCTTGCCATTTGAAATAATCACAGCTTTGTTATTTTATCTTGAAAATTGTGTTCTCAGGGGCTGCCATTCAAAGAAAAATATACCAAAATGTAGATAAAACCAATCATTCTGTCATTCCCTGTTGTGCATTTTAGTGGAGATGATGGTGACAGATGAAAATTCTTTGAAAGAAGGATTGCCTCTGTGATTCAGCTCAAACGTAACTTGTTTTGCATTGTCAGATAACAATGCTGACTGGGGCAATGGAAAAATAAACACGGACGGGGCAGTAGTGGAAAAGTCCATCACTCAGTTTCTACCAATAATAAATAAATGGAGAAAAATATATATTCATTACATGGTTGAAAGACCTGAAGCCCATAACATTTAGAAATGCAATTTCCAAACATCCTGTGAACATTTTCAGAAGCTGTAGCTGAATATCAATAGGATATTTGTTCATCCCCAAAGTCATGTTCGTATTCTTTTTTTCTTCCCCATGTTTCAGTCTGGCATACTTCCTTGAATGACGCAGCTGAACATAAACCTTGACCAAGTGTGGGTGGGGGCTGCTGTAAAGTTGACAAGCATATGGGAGAAGAGAAACTGGTGAAACAGTGTCTGTCATGGAGAGACCACCCACAATGAGGTTAGAGCATTTTTTGAACCTTCCTAATTAAAAGAAGTTTTATTGTTGGTCAGCTGACATTGTCATTAAGGCAGAGTTCCAAAATGTTGCAGCCATTTTAACAAGATGCACTGAAGTGTCCTGCGTTGATGAATGTCAGATTAAAAGTCATAAAATCACTAGAAATGCTGCTCTGTATTTTGAGGATTGTATTCTGAATCTAAATATAGATACTAACTGAATTGTTTGACTGATGACTGGACTGACCAGTTTATCCTCAGACCAACAATTGAAATGGAGAAGACAGCCTTTGTGAATTGGATCCAGTCTTCTCCAAAATCTGGCACTTGAGTGACACGTGAAAGCCAAATATTTAATAGACAGTGGGTACCCTTTCAATTGTTATCTATAATGGATTTATTTTCTCTACCTACTGTTTCATTTTCCTCAAAATGAAAACTGTCACCTGACTTTCAGGATATTCATTGAGTATGTAACTTTTCCAATCTTAGTGTTTACAGTATCATTTCTACTCCTTCCCTGTTTTATTACATGGAGCAAAAGAAAAAAATGTAAGCTCCAGAGAAGTCTTTTTAATCGAGAAATTAGTCAAGATGCTGCTTTTCTGCTCTCTGGCTTTTGTTTATAAGTACTCCCACCATGCTGGACAACAGAACTCCACCTCCCACCAGTATTGAAAGAATTCAATATTATGAGAGTATGACGAGTTCCACGGATCACCTGTCATTAAGATTTTTGTGGGAAATGCATATTTAGGAGTGGTCTTTGGCTTCCCATCTTGTTCTTGCCACAACTTATCTCAATGTGTCAATGGCAAAACAAGTGGAATTGAGAGTATTACAGAATTTTTTCATGTTGTGTCCTTGAGGTATAAAATTAAAAGGCCAATATGAAAGATTTCAGGTTGATATACAAGTAATCATGACCAGAAAATTTTTCAGTCTCTTTAGTGATAGAAAGCAAAATAAAAAGAATTTTGCTCTGCTTTTGGTTTGAAGAAATAGCAACTCAGTTCAGTAAGAAATGGACTCTAATCCCTAAATTTCTTTGGATTAATGCCACATGTTGTGCACAGATTGCAAGGAAACTACAACTGTGTGTGTAACAGCAGAGGTTGAAGAAGGAAAGACCCTCAGATTGGAGAGGTTTGGAACCACTCACTGGAGGTTAAAGGGGTTGTAGAACAGTTACCTGACACAGAGCCAGACCTCAACCATGTCTTATCCCTCAGGTATACACATTGGAGACATTTAGTCAGAGAAGAACGGGATTAATTCCAATTCCGTTAATGTGAAATGTGATCATTTGACCTGGTCTTTTTGTATTTCTCTATTTACTCTCTTTCAAAAAGCAAAACGTAAAGAACATTATAGAAAATATGTTTAACCTAGTTGAAAGGACAGTATTTCACTATTTTATCACATTAGTTTATGTAACTAAACACTACTGCTTGCAATCATGGGCTGGGATCCTGGAAAGATCCTGAACAGCCGTCTGGGTTAGCCCTCTGGTCGTAACCAAACACTCCTGTATTCATTTTGCAGTAAAATCTGCTGATGAAGAGAGGCCAGCCGGTACCTGGAGCTCTCTTGTGAGTAATTTTGTTGTCATTGATATTACTGTTGCTCTGAGTGTAACAAGACCACATTCCTAAAGTATAATTCAGATTTTTTCCCCAGATTTGATTACCTTGTGTCCCCATTAGTACAATATGGAGGAGTCTTACTATGTTTGTGCCTGCCTTTACTCAATTTTTACACACAGATTTAGACCCTAACTTGTAGAAGTTGTTATTGTATTTTGTTTATTACGTTCAAAAACTGTAGCCAATTATTATTTTGTTAATGATCAAGGCCTTCTAATTCTTATCCGACATATTCCTGTTAAATTGTATTGTACTCTGTATGAATGGCAAGGAATGTAAATCTGACATGGAGAATACATGTGTATTTACAAGATACAGCTATAAGTTAATGAGATTGATTGGGTGTGTGACTTGGGAGTTCAGTTTTATAATTTTATAACCACTCCTTATATGATTATAGATTTCATTTTTCCTAAAATAGTTAACATTTACAGGGAGTGCTGCCCTTCAATCTTTTCAGAAACAGAGTTGCCGATAAGCAAATTCAGAAATATAGCATGGCATAATGCTTTGCAATCATCTTATTCCAGGAGCGGATCACTTAAATTGGACTGGACTGGTAGAGCTCATAAAGGCCTTCAAGCCAAATAAGCAAAGAAAAAAAAAAAAAGCTGCCAGGGAAGCTACTGGTATTTGCTAAATGATTTTCACTTACTAGTCTACTTATAAAATTGACTCCCTCACTCAGTCTACTGTCCTACTGCTGTGCTCATCAAGGGGAAGGGTTGGGAAGAAACTTGGAAGATCTGTTGACGTTCCATTCCTGTTGGATAAATGGCTCCTTCTTTCTCCAAAGTGAATCCATACAGTGACCAGGGAAAGAGAGCGACAGGATAAGAAGTACAATAAGCTTGAGGTAAATAGGAATATCAGGCTGTTACCTACTTACGTTTGTTTAACTGAGTTTACCTGTGAGCAGGGTCTTGGATTACACTGGCCACTGGCCACACGTGGCTGCTGAGCACTTGGAATATGTCTGGTACAACTGAGGAACTGAATTTCTAATTAATTTAAAATTGAACAGCCACCTGTGGCTGTGCCTTGGCAATATCATTGGCTTGGCAATGTCACAAGTTACATGACTTTGAGCAATTTACTACGGTGGGTTGAACCTCCCTTTCCTCTCCAGGGCATGACTGGCAAGAGGTGTCGCCCTATGAGAATTGGCATCTGAGTACATAAGAGGTGCACACCTCTAGGGGGAGCCCAAGACCTTCTCTGAGTACTTCTCACTTCATGCTGCGGAGGAAACCAATTCCTAGTTAGGCCCTTCCTACCCAGTGAGATCAAGTGTTACTCAGGGTGGAGAGTACAGATTAAAGTACTGTCAGTGAATATGGAGCACAAAGATAATGCTTGTAAATATCCACAAACTTGAATGGTGAGAAGGCAATAAATGCCTGATGCCCAAAAGGGAGAAGACTTGCTGGCCAGCTCTTGTAATCTCCCGGAGCGCCGTCTCTCCCTTCTTCCTTCCCACCTCCATTCTAGGACAAGATTAAGATATTTAGAAGCCCTACATTCTTAAAGATTATGGTGTTTCATTCACCTATCATTATAAATGCAAACAACATAGTAAAATAAATGTAAAGAAAACCAACAAAGTTTTTTTCCAAAAATGCCATACCGCTCAGCACAATGGTGAGTCTGCCTTTTAGGTTATCAGGGAATTCCCTGTCTCCGCCCCAAGCATGGTTGTGTCAATTCAACAGCTATTGCCCTGTTTTGGAAAAGACTTCCTGGTCTTTGGGGCAGGCGGCCCACACCGATAGCCTCTAAAGGCAGTGAAGTGAATGCTTTCTCTTACTCTCCTGTTCCTGTTCCTCTGACTCTGCAGCTGCCTCTTCCACCATTTGGAATTAAAAACAAAAGATCTGAGATAGACTTTGGAGAAAGCAGGGATGGAAGATCCCAGTGGCCGTTTTTATTGTTCCTTAAATCAGTGGTTCTTATTTTTTTTTTTGATGTCACTATTAATATATGAAATTTATTGTCAAATTGGTTTCCATACAACACCCAGTGCTCATCCCAAAAGGTGCCCTCCTCAATAAAATCAGTGGTTCTTAAACTTGAGCAGCACAGCGGAATAATCTGGAGGACTTGTTAAACTACAGACTGAATGGCCCCATTCCGGAATGTGAGACTTGGTAGGTTTGGGTGGGGTCTGGGAATTTGCATTTATCTTCTTTCTTTTTTTTTAAGTTTATTTATTTATTTTGAGAGAGAAAGAGAGCACTCTCAGGGGAAGAGGGGGAGAGAGAGAATCCCAGGAAGGCTCTGCACTGACAGCACAGATCGCAAGACTGTGACCTGAACCTGACCTGAAGAGTCAGACGCTAAAACGACTGAGCCACCCAGGTGCTCCAATTTGCTTTTCTGATAGGCTTCCAGATGATTCTTATAATGCTTGTCTGAGGACCATACTTTGAGAACAATTGCTTTAGGTCTTGCTTTGGAATTTAGGGGTCCAAACTCCAGTTGGTAAAAATAAGTTGTCTTGGCTTCTTTGCCAGCTCAGTAGTGTGTGTGTGTGTGTGTGTGTGTGTGTGTGTGTGTCTGTGTGTGTATTCCCAGGGAACTCTTAGAGGAGCAGCTGTGGCCAAGGGCAAGATCCAGCATTTCCTAGTCTCCTAACCAAATGCAGCCTTTAAAATAATCCCTAAATGGTTCCCAAGAACAGGACCCAAATACTGCTTCTATTTTTTTTTTTTATTCTCTCGTCTATGTTGCCATTTTTTTATAAATTCTATTCTCCCTTGGCGATCTTATGACTTCATTTTCTGAGCCGTATTTCAGACTCAGGGATTTTGGCTAAGACAGAAACAAGTCAACCAAACGCTTTTGTTTTACTGTGCCCATAAGAGATAACAAAACAGAACTGTCCCCCATGACATTGCCATTTTCCCCATGCCTGTGGGAGAGGCAGAGCCTGAAAGGGTTGTTTCTGGGCCAATGACTGGTCTATCCAAACAAACTTCCTTCCTTGGCATGGACGAGTTGAGGTTGAATTGGAAGTCTTAAGAGGTTGTGGAGAAAGATATGAGGTTGCCTAAGATTATTTTCTGAACAGAGGGGGAGTTAACTTTGAGAACCTGATAATCACCTGCTGCAGTAGAACTCATGTGAAAATAAGCCGCTCATCAGTCTGCGGGCCTTCTCAAAATACAGCAGCCTGGGCCTCGCTCCCAGAGTTTGATTCATAGGTCTCATTTCATAAATGAGGAACCTGCCATTGATTTCATATCACACATACTGCTATAGTTGAGTTTGAAATGCAGTTGCCTGAAACAACATGTGCTGTTTCTACATTGGCCACTTCTGTCTAAATTAGGTGACACTGATGATACTCCCCCCAAAGAGAAAAAGCCACCTCCATCCTCTCACGTAAAGCATTGCTGGTGGCTGACACTGCAAGGGAAAAGGAATTTTAGCTTTCTGACCCTACCACACATTCAAAAGCTGTAGGGACGGGAAGAGTGCATTATGCTTACTTCTTCTACGAGAGCACTTTTGTAAATAGTCCACATATCTTAAGGCTCCAAACACACACTTTATAAAGGTCCAGATGTTCACAGACACTCTGCAATCAATTTTAACCTTGGATAATTGCACTCTTCCTATCCAAGGGCAGTTTCAACAGGATGTGATATATTTTGTTTTTGGTTGCTGTAAGTACCAATAGTTCAAGAAGTGCTGTTATAATAACCCACTTTATCCCAGCTAGTGGCGGATCTCCAAGGAGCTCAAAACGTTTTATTGGTTATCAAAATTGAGGCCTTCTGAAGGAGATAGAAAGTCTTATTACTTCCATTTTACAGATAAAGCAGTCAAGGCCCAAAGGCTAAATGATTGTTTTGTAGTCTCACAAAATCCAGAGCCCTTGTGTTTCTGGGGTCAAGGGTCTGAGATCTAGAAATAAAAGCAAAATTCTGCCGCATGAAATATCTGTCTTGTCATCTCCCAACCTAAAAGAGACTGCAACTTACTTTCTGGCAAATTCATCATAACTTATACTTGACTCATGGAATAACAAAACATTTTTTCTTTCTCCTCTCATTTTTTTTTTTGCAGTTTAAAGTAGATGTAGGCATGAGATATTAAATATCAACTTAGAAAAATTTTAATGTATATTTTTCTTTTGTATAAATAATCAGCTATATTCAGAAAAGTCTCCCTGGATTTGGAACTTCGTGAAGGTAGACATGGTACTTAGAAACTCCGCTTTGCCACGCATTTCATCTTTAAGCTGTGCTATCTTTATGACAAGTGTGGTTGTATTCAAATACTAACAGTCTGTAGGAGGAAGAAGCAACTCTAGGTTAGGTACCTCCTCGTTTCCAGATCTCCCCGTACTCGCTTCTAACATAATGCCCATCCCAGCACTATGGGGTTAACTATTCACTTGTCTGATTGCCGAAGGGCAGAAACTCTTCCCTTTACCATTGTACCCCAACTACATAGAAGACAGCCTAGTAACTACTGGGCATGTGTGCCTGATCTATTCCATTTGCCTCTCTAGAAGCACTTTCTATCTGTATGCACTCTGCTCTGTGGCTTGTATTGTAGACTAACCCCCATGGAAGCCATTGAGGAGCTCCCTTGACTTCAGCCAATAAGGAGACATCCACAGGAAATTTAGGGCAGAAGGAGAGTGGGATTAGGGTAGGGCTTCCTCTATCTCCCTCGTGCCTGGGTTGTCATGGGTTAGCTTAGCACTATCCATCTACTAAAAGTCACATGACGGTATTCAAAAACATTTCATGATGCTTTGTTCAGAAATGACAGATGGACTTAAAAACAATGAAAAGAAAAGAAAAGAATAGCAAACCATTTGGAGGTGACCCTCTCCAGAGACCTGAAACTTACACTAACTAGGCTGAGTGTCAGAAAAGTATTTAAGGTAATCGGTATGGTTTGCTGTTAAAATTTAAACTAGTGAGACCTTCTAATAGGTTCTAATGTGCTCATATTTGCATTTTTACAATGTTTATTTTTATTTATTGGTGAATTATGCGCACATATACCTGAAAGAGACCCACTTCAGGCTGATATGATTAGTCATTGAGCAGATAATTTTTAAATTGTTCTTCAAAAACACCTTACACTCTTCTGTACGCAGTCTCTGTTATCAGGGTTACTTGTTCAAGAGTAGGGGACTTCTCTGACACCTAGGATGATTTGATTCCAGGTTATTTAGAGTCGGCAAACTTTAATCGTTGTTTTATCTTAATCAGTGTCACAATGGTAACCACCTGGTGCATCTCAAAAGTGACACCCAAATCAGAGATTCTTAGAGATGAAATATTTCTCCATTTTGAAACCTCATAGGATTTTTTAGCATTCCTCTAAACTCCATCACTATTGGGAATATAGATGTCTTTCTTCCTCTGTGCTCTTTGCAGCCCTTGGCAGGGTGATTGGTACTATATAGATGTTTAGCTCATAATTGCTAGAATAATCTAAGGGGCCATCTAGTCACACTTTAGGATATAAGACAAGAAATTTCTGCACATAATTTCTTAGGGATGGCCATATAGCTTCCATCTGAAACTTTGCTACACACAGCAAGGCAGTTTACATCTGCCTTGATAATTCTACCAGATTCACTTCTAAGGACAATCTGTATCTGAAGTCAGTCTTCTTGCTTTTTACTTAGAAGTCCGTTCTTTTAACTTAACCCACTTTTTTTTTTCTTTTTCAGAATTTCCTATGGTATAATGGTTTCAGTTCATGTTCATCTATTATACTCGTTTGTCACTATCTCTGTGTCCCCAAATACTAAACGATAGATTTGGTCTGATTACTACAGGATATGAACTCTTCCTCTCATGGTCTGAATGAACACAGTGCTTATTTTAATGCTGAATGAGATTCCATTGCCTCCAAAGAGTGAGTTATGCATTATAATCACCAAAATGAAAAAGTAACGTTGGTGTTTTTGAGAAAAGAAAGTGGTATGCCAAATCACACACCATTATCCAACTATTCAACTAGAAAAGAGGTCCCTCTTCAAAAGGGTTTACTGAAGTTTGACTTCTCCATAGAGGGAGCTTCTGTTGTCTAAACAACTCTTATCCTGTGTCAAAGAGAGGCAGAATGCTGGAAAAAACACAGTATGAGTGTATACATTTCTTTTTATTTGTGCAAAAATGCATTCCACAGATCATTGAAAAAAGTGTGGTAACATGAGGCAATAATGTGGACAAAGAAGAGAGAGGATATATTAAACCTAGGTTTGCACACAGCTCAATATTTTTGGAATTCTTAAAGAATAATTTGTAATTCCCATAAAGTGGTCTCACAGTATAGCCAATAGTTAGAATTGAACATATTTGGCCATTCCATATTTACTCCTTAGGAAGCCACAACATGATAAACTGTATTTAATTTTTACTCCTTGCTTGAGATACAAGACCAAACTATTGGTGGGACGATGACCCCTATTATTCATTGAGTGTTTAAGTGTAATTCTACTGTCTGGGGTGGGAAGGGGGTGTAGAGCAAGATTCGATGAAAGCCTTCTCTAGTTTGCCAGACTGAAAAGTAGATGTTATTGGCCCTAGAATTTATTAAAGTAAATCACTACTGTATGGTAAAGACTTTTCATTTAGACCAAGGAAAAAGCCAAGATAGAGCTTTCATGTCATATAGGAACCATAAATGGTCATGGCCATTGAAAACTCTACTATAGTTTCATAGTTAAAACCTTCATACACTTATAAGTAATTAGAGTGTAGTACAAAGAACCTATAGAAGTTGGGCTAAAAAATAGTAAAATTTGACAACAAAAACTGTACTTAAAATGCATTGTGTTCATGGGCCATTTATAGGATAAAGGTTCCTCCAACTCATCCAACACAGTGGTCATCAAACTTACTGAACACTAGATGCTCAGAGGTACACATTTAAAATGCAGATTCTCAAACCCCATACCCTGAAATTCTAATTCAGCAGGTCTTAAACAGTACTTCATAATCGACCTTTTATTTTATTTTATTTTTTATTTTTTAACATTTATTCATTTATGAGAGAGAGCACAAGCAGGGTAGGGACAGAGAAAGAGGGAGACACAGAATTGCAGCAGGCTGCAGGCTCCGAGCTGTCAGCACAGAGCCCGACACGGGGCTTGACCTCACAGGCTGTGAGATCATGACCTGAGCTGAAGTCGGACACTTAACCGACTGAGCCACTCAGGCGCCCCATAATCGACATTTTAAACCACATCCCTGTTGCCCCTGATGCAGTGGTGTTCTGCTCAGTCTTGGAGAAACCACTGGATAAAAACCATCCATAAAGTGTTTTCATTTTAATTGGTTTATGAAATATCTGTGCCCCAGTTTACCCTCAAAGGAAACTTCTGGAGCTCATGAGTACTCATCAAAGAAGAGAGGTGAGGCAGATTTATGGATTTTTAAAAACTTTTATTTTGAAGTAATTTTAGACTTACAGATTTATAGATTATTTTAAAAGGCCTAGTTCTTAAATGGTCCTTTGATGGTGCCCAGCATGGTGAGATGTTAATGTACGTGTGTGGTAGAAACATGAGAACTGAGCTCTCTGTTAGCTTCTTGCCTATCCTGTAAAATGACATACCCGTATATATTTATATAGGCTCTCTCTCTCTCTCTCTCTCTGTGTATACATACATACATATATATTTAAAGAATAAATGCTTTTTTATTTTTTAAAGTTTATTTATTTTGAGAGAGGGAGCATGTGCATGCGTGAGGGAAGGCCAGACAGAGAAAGAGAATTCCAAGCAGACTCTGTGCTCTCAGCGTGGAGCTCACTGGACACAGGGATCAAACCCACAAACCGTGAGATCATGACCTGAGCCGAAATCAAGAATCAGGTGCTTAACCAACTGAGTCACCCAGACACCCTGGCTTTATATATTTTCATTTACAAAATCTTCATCATATGAAGTGTACACTCTTCTTTTCCTTATATTTTCATGCTTAAAAAATGATGCCAGCCAGCTTGGTAGGTCAAGGGACTATGTCATACTCATAATATTTAAATTATGCCTTAAAAATCATACAATTTTATGGGGCACGTGGGTGGTTCAGTCGGTTAAGGGTCCGACTTCAGCTCAGGTCATGATCTCGTGGTCTGTTGAGTTCGAGCCCCACATCGGGCTCTGTGCTGACAGCTCAGAGCCTGGAGCCTGCTTCAGATTCTGTGTTTCCCTCTCTCTCTGACCCTCCTCCACTCATGCTCTATCTCTCTCTGTCTCTCAAAAATAAACGTTTAAAAAAAAAGTCATACAATTTTAGAAAATACTCCAAATATTTACTGCTAAATTTTTCACTGAAAATAAGTATGTATAGTCTATGTGATAATAATTGGATTTTATCCAGCTATTAAAAGTTCAAAAAAAATTTTTTTTCAGCATGTAGGAATGCTAGTGACCTGTGTAGAACCTCTAAACAAAATCCCTCCACTAAATATTTCAGTTCCATGGTTGAATTTTGTCATTCTGGCCTGTTCAAAGTGATTTAAAAATATTTATTTAGTTTAATTCAGCATGAGTCACTTCCTCCTGGATTTTAATGCTAACCTCAGAACATATAATGATTGAAAGAAGGAATCATTATTATGTATTAATGGTGAAAATTAAATTACAACATATTTGAACACACTTCCTAAAGCTGACAGCAATAAGGAATATACCAAGAAGACATTTTCTCTTTATTATTCATATTAAACATGTCACTTTTATATTCTGTAGGCAGAATGAGACCCATAAATATGGTAATTATATTTGAATACTATGCAGTCAATATACTTAGAAATTAAATATGTCTAAGCAGCCAAATTCTCTTATTGGTTATGAGTAAAAAAAAATATCTCCTTAGTGGGGGACAGCTGTTACTGTTAGTTAAAAATTCCTACTGTGTAAATTGGTATTTAGGTACATTCCGAAGAGTGAGGTTTTTGCTACAATAGACTTTATAGCTTCTTCCTAACGGTTAAGGCCTATCACATAAACCCTTCTGTGTTCTGGTTCACTGACCTACTCCATAAAGTCATTATGGACTATTGTGCCCATCCAGCAGCCCCAGGGATCCATTAAAGATCTATTTCACATCTCAGATTCCTGCTGATAGAAGACATATGTTCTAAAATCCAGCTACAATCCATAAATCGGTATAACGATTTTTGAATTTGAAATTTCCCTTTTACATAACTCAAACTGGGTCTAGTTTTTGCTTCTTAAAAAACATCGTGTATATAGGAGAGAGAGAGTAGTGCAGAGGATATGTGGGAGAGGACCGGATGGATTCAGACTGTTACAACTTGAAAACACCTGGAAAACCTTTTTCCCAAATTGATTACCGAATCCAGTATAGTACGAGCAAAGGTAATTGGCAGCTGAGTATGCAGACACTTCCCTCTTCCTTCTTACCTGGAAGAATAAGAAAGCAATCATCCAATAAGAAAACAGCAAGGTCTCTTTTTGCTTTGCCATGAGTTTCCACTCTAATAGACTTCAAGAACGTAGACACCTGGAGTGCCTGGTTGGCTCAGCTGGTTGAGCATCTGACTCTTGATTGCTGCTCAGGTCATGATCCCAGGGTCGTGGGATCAAGCCCCATGTTGCGCTCTGCACTGAGTGTGGAGCCTGCTTAAGATTCTCTCTCACTCTCCCTCTGCCCCTCTCCCCAGCTCACACACGCTTTCTAAAATTAAAAAAAAATAATAAAGAAGAATGTAAACATCTTCTGCTAATGATACTAAGGTTGTGGGCCCAGGAAAAACTCTTAGGTAATAACAGCGTTGAAGGCAGAATGATGAAATCTGGGTCCATGTGGTCTAAGAGAGGGGGGTATTAGCCCAGCATTGTGGATTGTGTTCTTTTCTTGGCTCAATTACTGGTGGATGATTTGACACTGAACTTTAGCAATCTTCAGCTCTGATCTTTCTATCTGAAAGACGTTATGATAATGTATATCTTATGAAGGAGATCATGCACTAGTTACTCAAGAAACTACTTGTGCATGAAAGAAACAATCATGGCTTGCCATCCTAATGGTATAATAACAAATTTGCAAATTATTTGAATGAACTTTCTGAATAAAGTTACTTAAAAAAAATTTTTTTTTAACGTTTATTTACTTTTGAGACAGAGAGAGCATGAATGGGGGAGGGTCAGAGAGAGAGGGAGACACAGAATCGGAAGCAGGCTCCAGGCTCTGAGCTGTCAGCACAGAGCCTGACGCAGGGCTTGAACTCACGGACCGTGAGATCATGACCTGAGCCAAAGTCAGACGCTTAACCGACTGAGCCACCCAGGTGCCCCTGAATAGTTACTTTAAATATAGCAACCTATAAAACTAAGTTGACAGGTGAACTTAACCCTAAGTTGTAAATAAATCCCCCAAGTAGTCTTGTCAATTTTTTTTCCTGATTTCTTTCATAGTATTTGAAAGTTTTTTAACAAGAGGAATCGTGAACCATGAGGAAATAGGGCTACATTCCATATCTGGTCTTGTGATGTGCATGCATAACTTTAAGAACTGCACATTAGAAACAACTCAATAAAAACAAAAACTCCTAATCAAATAAAAAATGTTGCCGTTAACTTGAATTTATCCAAAGGATATCCCTCCCTCTAAATATATTTCCCAAAGCTAAGAAGGTTGGATAGCTCTCCTAGAATAGGTTGTAGCATACAGCATATTGATATCTGAAATCAAATCAGAGGATTCCAGGAACTTCTGTCATAGACTTATGCCTAATTTTCCCAGCTGACCCCTATTACGTCCTCTCAGCCGACACATGCTGTCTGATACTATACAGCTCTATGCAAGCTCTGCACCTATATGCTATTTAATCTCCAGCAAATTAGATAATCAACCTTTGTCTCCATCGCATCATCCATAAACAGGAGTAATAATACCCATACCACAAGGCTGTTGCAGGATTTATTCTAGTATAGCATTTAGCAAGCTGTCTGACATAAACTAGGAGCAGCCTAATCTTACCTATTATAATAACAATTATTGTAATTATTGTAATTATCATTATGAGGTATCTTACCATCCCTCCCAGCTAGTAAGGTTTTGCATCTCTACACAGGAATATAGGACTTTTCTCATTGTTCTTATTGGAAGAGTGAATAAGTGAATGATTGAATGAATGAACTAAAAAATAAAAAAAAAGGCAAGCCCTTGAAATTAGGAAGCTTGTATCCTAGAAGACAACATAACCAAAGGAGTATACTCCTGCGGCCCTTCATGTTTATAATTTCAGCCGCTCTCCCCTTATTTACTTATCCTGTGCTCCAGGCAGAAAGTTATGCTTCTCGAGAAGGCGGTTGACCTTCCTGGACAAAGAAAGAGTCTTGATTAGGATAAAAGATTGGGGGTAAAGGATACTTTTCCTGTACTAGATCCTGAGGAGCACCATTCATTTTTAAATAACCAGAAGCCAAGGAAATAGAAAGTCAGGGATTGAAAGCTGACACAATAGCTTACACTCCGCTCCTTGGAGAAAACAACACAATATCAAAAACAACTACAATAATCAAATGTGAAAATAACCACAATAGAACTGGGATACAAAAGGCCTGTAGAGGGAAGCTAGGAAGAAGAAAAAAATCAGTTCAGGATTTAGTCTGAGATGGGGAGCTGAGAGAAGAGAATAGGGTTTGGTGACTTCAGAAGAAGATCTGAAACCCTGCTGAAAATATCTCAGAGGGAACAAACACTCGTTCTCATAGTATTTCTTGTCCTCAAATTTATCCCAGGATTTTTAGAGCTATTCTAATTAATGATCCAGGCCTCTTTAAAAATGCAAATTAAGGAGCTGTATTTCCCTCAACTCGTTTTTCTCAAATCTCCCCCATTTCAGTGAAAAGCAACAGCACTCTTTCAGCAACTCAGGTCAGAAGCCCTGGAATGGCCTTTCTCTCTCTAATCCATCAACCCATTCGTAAGATCTTGTCAAAATATACATGGAATTGAAGCATTGTTCCTTACCTCCAGTACTCTGCTCTGCCCCACCCTAGAGCATCTCTACCCGGGATCATCCAACAGGCTTCTAACTGGTGTCTGTACTTCTGCTATTGCCTCTTTGAGGCTAATCTCCTCTCAATAGTCAGAAAGACTCAATCAGGGACACTTGGGTGGCTCGGTTGGTTAAGGTTAAGAGTCTGACTTCTCAGGTCATTATCTCCTGGTTCGTGAGTTCAAGCCCTGCATCAGGCTCTCTGCTGTCAGCACAGAGTCTGCTTTGGATCCTCTGTCTCCCTCTCTCTCTGCCCCTCCCCGACTTGCTCGCACCCACGTGTGTCCGCTCGCACACACTCTCTCAAAAATAATCAAACATAAAAAATTTTTTTTTAAATACTCAATTAAAATTAGGACCCGTTATGTCACTCCTTTGCTCAAAACTCTGTAAACACTCCTGTCACTCAGTGTAATAGTTTTTTGGTAACCTACAAGGCCCCACAAGATCTTGTAATGCACCCCACCCCCCACCCTTCACCTTGCCCTGGTTTAGACCTGCTCCTGCTTCAGGACCTGTCACCTTGCTGCCCCCCTCTGCCTAGAATTCTCTTCCCCCAAGACACTGCTCACATCAGTCCCTCATTTTCTTCAGGCCTTTAATCAATGTCACCTTCCTCAGCCACTCAACCTAAAGTTTCAACCCTGTGCTCTACAAATGCTACTACCTAACCTATTTCCTATCCACTTTCTTGGATTTTCTTCTCAGCATTATCACTAACACATCCTATATTTATATATTTATCTTATATTTATATTGTTCACTCCTTATCTCTCCCACAGAAATATAAATGCCTTGAGAGTCAGGGTTGTTTTTGTTGTTTTGTTTTGTTTTTTAATTCACTGTTCTCAGCACCTATAACACTGGCTACATAGCACACCCTCAGTAAGGAGTTTCTAAAGAAAATGAATAAATGGTTTTAATTATATTTTAAGTCATTGCTTAAAATCCAGCTACAGTAGCTTCCCTGGGGGCCTCCGATATGCCTCTTTGATGTGCCTCTTTGACTAGAAAAGTAATTTGGGATTGAGGCACTGGAGCACAGGAAAATATTAGTGAGTCTAAAGATGGAAAGTGAGAAAAGGGGATCTCTGAGTACCTAGGAGATACACTGAGGATATTGGTCACCTGGGTGACGTTGTCAAGAGGTATAAAGAAGTTCAAGAACGTTATAAGAAGAAACAACAGAAAAACAGAAAAAAAATCAATAAACCACATTTCATCTATTTTATAATTTGGCTCATACGGCCCCCTCTCTTCCTTCTCCCAGGATATTAGTAAAGATCCATAAAAGGGACCGCTGAGTGCCAATGCTTTTAGTCCTGCATTCAGAAACTGGGTTCCATATGCGGAGAGAGTCCCTACACCCACCGTTAACCTGCTCTGCAGAGCCCAGAGCACCAGAGGGAAGCGAGGGGGTAGATGGGGTGCTTAAATTCTAGGATATTTTGGAAAAGCAGAGCTCTCTTCATACACCTGTCCTCTCTCCACTCCCACCCTTTAACTGAGGAGATTTCATTCTTGCTTCCTGGAAGATGCCAGTGGATCCTCAAAGAGTCTGTCAGGATAGGCCAGATTTAATAGCCAAAAACAAATAGGAGGTAGGCATGGAGACACAGTAGATTATCCATGATTTGTCATCTTCAGAAATACTGTTGAAAAGCACATTTCCCCTTTTAGGGTAATATACTACAGAAAGGGAGGGAAAATGCGCACTAGAGGTGACAGCACCCAGGGGGCAAAAGGAAGAAGTCACACGTTCACAGATTATTTGTAGAACTGTCAGGGAACTGTTAGCTGAAGGCAGCCACACACTTATTCACATTTATCCTCCATACCATCTAATTCTATCCAGCCTCTGAATTACTCTGTCTCCAAAGAGTAAAGACAGGAAAGAATAATTAAAACACAGCCTCATTCCAGAGCTCTTTCGTTACTCACTTAGATCATTCTTAATATGATTTTGGGTGTGTGTGTAGGATCTTTATCATACAACTACTGGTAACATAATGCTTGGAACTAGGGGAAGTAAAACAGTGAAATATGACTCATCGGAAAATCCAAAACTTGGAAATAGGCAAAGGCCATTAATGGTTATTCTTCCAGTGCAGCACTAGATTTGTCAGTGTGGTTACTTCCCGGCTCTGAGGTACAGGGGTTAATTTGTTGATTTTTATTGAGTAGGTTCAAATAGTATCTGTCCAATGAAATAGAAAACCTCAGTGTTTATAGTCTATTGTACTATATGAGACACGAAACTAGTTTTGTATCCAGCTCTTGGACTTACCCACCTGTATATTCAGATAGGTGTCTGTGTTACTAGCTTCTCAAATGCTCTTCCAACTAATTTTAACATCTTACTGGTTCCCTCGTTTGTTAATGAGTTGAGTAAAATCCTTGACTTTTTTTTATTTTACCTCCGTAGTAGAGTTATATTTTTAACTTTCAAAATTATGCTTTAATATCCCAAGTTTCTTCATTAGCTCTCAAACGCCATTCTGTGTTCTAGTAAGCTTACTTAATGGGACTTATAATTCATTGGTAAATAATTTTACGCTTGCTTCGAAAATGGAAATATTACATTTGTCATTTATCTTTCCTGTTTTTTACAACCACATCACCCCTACCTCCCACCCAAGTCATAACACAGTCCATTCGTGTTTCTTCATAGTTCCTAGTCTCTGCTTGACTTTCATGACTGTGTAACAAGTATTTGTCAAAGTTAGCTCTGCCTAAGCTACTTAAACAGTAGGCAGTTAGAAAAAAAAAATATGTTGCAGATTTTTTTTCTCTGCCCTTATCACTCCAAAAGCAGATATGTAAGTCAAAATCTGATACAAGACTTTACACCGAGCTCAACAGAGAGAACAATATTCTGAATGTCCTACTGAAGTATTAAATTAAATGAGAAACAATGGCAGCCACAGGTAGCAACATCATCAAAGGTATACTGCAAAAATTTTAAAGAGGAGAAAACTGAAAGAGAATAGTCACAGGAAATACATTTTAAAAACAATTACTGTTATGCTTTGTGCTGCTGTGCCTTTAATGTAGCACTTCCCAACAGTGACCATCAGCAAGTTTCTAAACATTCACAGACATAATTTCTTAAGGCAATCTTTTCTTCTAGCTATGGTCAAGTTGTTCTTCATTATTCATATCTTGATCAAAGGGGAACCATAATCAGAGCAAAAGAAACATTTCGAAAGATGATTACGTATGATCAGCATATTCTACTATTTGGTATTATTTCTCGCTCACCCTTTCATACAACTTCATTGTTGTTTTTAGCAATTTTATTCCCACGATTGGATGACATTGTTATTTTTAGCAATTTTATTCCAAAAGATGGACATTAAAGGAAATTAAATAAATGCAATGAGAGATTGGTAAGTTTCATAATAGACATTAAGAATGCTATTCCTTCCCCTTTCTGACTGAATAAATATCAGGGTCAGCTAATGTAATCTTGAAGATTTTTAATAGTTTTTTGACACTGTCATCAGTAAATAATAGAGAATATAGAGTCAAGAGGAGAAGAAAATATAGAAGATACAAACTTCTGTTCCCAGTGAGATTTCCTATATTATGGTAATTTAAATTAAAAAAAGTAAAATCCTGTTCATCTGAAATAATGCTTTTGGTAACATTTTTTTTTTTAATTCTAAAAATTAAGTTAGCCATTCAGTTCCTATTCATGTTCATAATGATCATCCTTCAAGTTTAAATTTATGAGTAGTTGTTCTTACAAAGAAAAGTAGTTTGGGACAGATCAACCGTCAGTGATTTAGACACATTGAAACATTAACTAGTATGAGCTAAATTTTTTTGTTTTAAATGGAGGTCAGATTTGGCCCAAGGTCACACTAATATATTGCTCACTGTCTACTAGTGACATTTGCTGAATATTACCTTGGGCTACATTTTTAGCATTCCCTCTGGCATGCTGAGATTAGATGCGACGTTTCTTGGCCAGAATAAAACACAAGGTCGATTCCGAAGAATATAATACCGGTTTTTCCATGCAACTTTGCATTTGCTTATCTATAGTACACAGGCAGTTCATTTTAAAGCATAGGACTTATGAACCACTACTAGCACATGCTAAATCCTTCCCCTTACAGGATGCCTTCCTACATTGTTCCAGCCTATAGGACTGCCTCCTGAGCCCTCAGCGAAATCCCTGAGAAAGAAAAAAAAAACACAGTGGAGGTCAGAATTCTCCAGCTCCCGCTATAACGTGGGTGTTTATCATCCCAGTGCCTGGGGAGGGTGATCATTTTCATCAGGAAGAAAAATTTCCCCCAAGGTAATCTGTAAAGGATGATTGGGATATATACATCTCTAAGAACTATTATTCAACTCTGTTGTGAGTTAAGATTTTGTAGAACACCAAACACGTATCAATTATTTATAAAAGTACCTAGAAAAAATAAGCCATTGGTAAGTTTGTAATAGGAAGAACAATTTTGAAATGTCATGAATTATGCTTAATATTTTATTTTTTTTCCTCAAGCCCTTAAAAAAATAATAACCGACCTTTGGCCTGAGAGCCAGCTCCGCTCTCATAATTACCCTGTTGCATCCACTTACCGAGATTAGAGTCAATTAGTAAGTGAAAACATACTTGAATTTTGCTCTCTGAAAGAAATGCTAGGCTTGTAACAGTCAAGCATTTTTCTCAACCAAACATATGGATCCTTACTAATTAAAATTAAGTCAAAAATCTTTAAAAACCACTAATAATCTTCAGTACAAAGGAAAGTGTCAATTTAAGAATTAAAATACAGCTACACTTACTTTTCTTGGTATGGCTATTGGTTCTCAGCTACATGGCACAATAATATATACTAAATGTGAGTATATGATTTTTTTTTCAGTTATGTTTATCTAGAAAGGCACACCTAGAGGTGGGTTTAGGATCCTGATTACAGGATTGTGTTTATCAGTAACTCAGATTGTCTGCAATTTTGAAAATAATGCTCTCACTCCTTGATTTAAATATCGTCTACAAATAAATACTATTAGGAGAAACTTAACCAAAGGTCAGTAAGTATACTTTTCCCTCTGTATGCAGCTTTCCGTCTGTGTAGGTATCTAGGAAATGTTACTACCTGGTGAAAGAGCCTGAGCTGTGCTACTTCAAGTCTCTATTAAATAAAGTGACTGTCAATATCTGGGTTGAAGGTACAGAGCATAGATCGTTCTTTGTATCTATTAGGAGTGCAATGAGCCATCCAAGCTAAGTCAGCAGAGAGAACATTTACTAACAAAATGATTGTAGAGACCCATTGACTTGATGGATGTCTGGGATTGTATAGAACTGAGAAGCCCCTGACGAAAGTGGTAACAGATTTGAAAGACTTTAACAGGCTTCTTTTACCCATCCTAGCATGGTTTATTAGCAGGACATAGGCTTCCTGTTTTCTCTCTTTAATGATACTGTTCTATGAACCAATGAATGTTTTCATTTGGAAAATAAGAAAGCATTGACATGTTATCTGAACTGTGGTTTCTTTAGTGATGCCAAGGGAATAAATATGCTAATTCTGTTCTTTGAGGAATGTACTGGGTAAGGCCCATTACTTCACAGATTGCAATGCATACCAGGCTCAGGTAAGAAAAGGTTAAGAGCACATACCTTGAACTATTTCGTTATGCGAAAGGTTTGACTTAGAAAATGGAGAATTTCAGTGACTCTACCATATGCTTTTAGATGGTGATTTTCAAATTACATTCTCCGTAGTGAAGTTTAACTCCTCATTCATTAATTATAATACTTGAGGCAATTTACCTCAAGCTATTGATTGATTATTCATAAAAAAGCAATTACTATGTAAAGTTACCACATCGATTTTGAAACATTCGCAAAATCTTACACAAATAATGCTTTTTAATAGAGGAATAAAAGACAGTCTTCTTCGTGTACACATGAATGTACAAAATCACAGTCCTTGAGGAAGTTGTATTACCATGGAGTACTAAGGCTTCTACCTCAGGAGCTACCAGCAGAAATGCCGACTGGAAAGAGTGTTCCTTGTCTTTAAAACTGGAACGAAACAACTCTCAACATTTGCAAAACATTCCTTTATTATTAGAAATAAATTATTTGTATAAAAAAAGTGCATGCGTCAACCATTGCATTTATTTTTAGCACAACCCAGGGCTTCAATCCGGTCAGCCATTACAAGAAACAGATTCATTGTCTTATACAAGTTGAACAAGGTGGGACAGGAACGGGAGTTCTCACAATCACAGAAAAATACTTACAAGAATAACATCAGACATGGTTTATTTCAACAGCATTTTTTTTCACAAGCTAACATTAGTTTTCCTTTTGTGATTTTTTTTAAACTGCTTATGAGTAAGCAATATTTTAGCTTGACACTCATTGGTTGTACTGTATAAAATGTTTTTTTTTTTTTTCACTCTGTTTATTGATACTTTTGGCTCATGGCTACTTTTTGTTCCTTACAAGATTGACTATTGATTTGATTGATTGTAGTCTACAGAGATCTCCAGGAGTGGGTTTTGGTGGTGTCATGTTTATTAAGATCACATACCAGATTTCTTCATATTCTACCATTTTCCTGTTTCAGATTGAATGATTGCTGTAGCTGATATATGTTGTCTTAGTAGAGGAAGCTGTTAAGACAAAGTAAGACAAATTAATAGTAGATAGTAATAAATTATTTTGCTACAATGATTTTAAAATTCACATCCTATAATCATCACTTTTATGATATTTGGTTTTTACACGTTACTTTTTAAATCATGTAGTAGGAAATCGGTGATCACAGGAATAATAATGCAGCAGCAATTTTAATCTGTAAAACCACTGGTCTTATTTATAGTATAAGTGTTTAGCAGAAAACTAAAAATGGAAAAGTCCTAATCTTTAATAAATTTAGGTGAAATTCAATTTAAATGTGTGTTTTGAGTAACAAAGATATACAATATGAAAAATGAAATAACACATAAATTATCTGTCCTGAAAAAGACAAAAAAATGTTTACAACCTAAGTAAAAGACATCAAGTCTTTGAGTCTGATTTGATGACCAAAAACAGGTAAGTGTAACTAGTTGTGCTTTGAGAATGAGTATTTTCCACTTAAAAAGAAATAATGCTTTTAGACTCTAGAAGAGAACATAGTAAAATATAAAGTACATGGAATATTTGTAAATATTAAAGTAAATATGTGCATTGCCAATACATATTTATGCTCTGGTTTCAACAAAGGATACAAATGGAGATGCTTAAAAATAAAAAAGGCTCAAAGAAGGAAATAAATATTTAATTGTTCTGGTACCAACTCACTATGAAGTAAAACCTATTATTGTAGGATTATTAGAAAAATATGAATAACAAAGTATTCTAATTCAAATTTATACTCATGCCTACATTTTCAGAGAATATCAACTTAAACCCAAATAATTCCTTTGGTTTTTTGGAAGATGTGATGGAATAAATCTCTGTTCTAAATTTCAAATGTGATGTCCTATTTTTCCGTGGGATTCTGCAATGCAGAATCATAAGAGGAAAGATATGAAATGATGCTAAACATGTGTATGTTTCACTACATAATCCAATTCAGGATGAAACAGATTTTTAGAGAATTATTTAGTTCTTGAATATTAAATAAGCACATTATAAAGCTCCTCCTTTGAAACAACTGGCAATCCGACTCATTCCACTTTCATTTACATCAATATCATAATTGACCAGACAAGTTCTTACCAGAGACTGAGATCAAAGTTCACTGTCAGAAAAAAAATAAATGCAGAGAGTCTAAGGAAGTGCTAAGCATACATGTTTTTTTTTATAATTTTTTTTAATATTTATTTTTTCTTTGCGAGAGAGAGACAGAGCATGAGTGGGAGAGGGCAGAGAGGGAGGGATACACAGAATCCGAAGCAGGCTCCAGGTTCTGAGCTGTCAGCACAGAGCCCAACGTGGGGCTCTAGCTCACGAACTGTGAGATCATGACCTGAACCAAAGTTGGTCACTCAACCAACTGAGCCCCTCAAGGGCCCCAAAGCATACGTGTTTTTACTATTTTTTATTTCATTGAATATTATGAGATTCGTGCCCAACTTAGCTGTCATATCTGCTTCTGTCATCTCCACTGCTCACACTTCTAGGTTATCGTGGCACATGGAAAAGAAGGAGGTTTTAGACCTGGTTTTAAAATACATTCTGGGGGCGCCTGGGTGGCTCAGTCGGTTAAGCGGCCAACTTCGGCCTAGGTCATGATCTCGCGGTCTGTGAGTTCGAGCCCCGCATCGGGCTCTGTGCTGACAGCTCAGAGCCTGGGGCCTGTTTCAGATTCTGTGTCTCCCTCTCTCTGACCCTCCCCTGTTCATGCTCTGTCTCTCCCTGTCTCAAAAATAAAAACGCTAAAAAATTTAAAAAAATAAAATAAAATACATTCTGTTCCCCATAAAATGAGCTTAAAAAGATCAGTGAACCAAGTCACTGGGCCTCAGTTTCATCACTGTTCCAAAACCCACAACTTTGGGTTTTTGTGAGGATGGAGGTGAAGTAGGTTTGTGGAGAAGCGGCTGGCTGCCGCGCGGGAGAATGCCTGTGGAATCCTGCTTTCCTACTCACCCCTTCCAAAAGACTACATGTCTGTTACATTGGGTTTGGCATGAAGGGAAATACAATGATTTTTATGCTTGTGCGCTTAAATTTTTTTTATTTCTTTGTTTTTTGAAGTTTACTTATTTTTAGAGAGAGAGTGTGTGCACAAGTGGAGAAGGGAGAGAGAGAGAGAGAGAGAGGGAGAGAGAGAATCTCAGTCTCTGCACTGATGGTGCAGACGAGGGGCTCAAACTCACAAACTGCGAGATCATGATCTGAGCCGAAGTCAGATGCTTAACTGACTGAGCCACCCAGGTGCCCCTATTTCTAAATACATAATGCTCTCATATATCTCTAAATTTCCTGTAAGAAACACAAACACAGAAATCTGTACTTCAACTGTGTTTGTGAAGGACTTTCATATAGTCTTTGAAGAAAGATGAAGAAAAATTGTCATAAGACTTAGAAAAATAACCCTCAAAATGCTTGTTCAACTTCCTGTCCTCTTCAATATCCTCAACAGTAGCTAAAATATTTATCAAGTGTGTAGATAGCTGCAAAGAAAAATTATGGCCAAAATAGAGGAACAAGAGCCAAAAAGACCTTGAAGAAGATGGTATTCAGAAGATGTTAATTTAACAGAAAGTGATTTGGATCAGACCATTCAAGGACCATTCCAACTTTGAGACTCATACTTCATTTTTTGAACTCTTTGAAGTTATCTCCAGGGAAAAAGATGGTAGAATTCTACTGAGAAATGAGACTGTAATTTACAAAAGGAAAGTCATCTTAATTTTTCTAGTGGTTAGATAAAAGGCTGTGGACATGGATGATTTAGTCAACTTGAAAACAATGATGAGGGACAGAGTGTGGAAGGCAGAAGTCTTGTGAGAATCTTTATCCTGGAAGTATTACAGAGTGAAATGGATCAGAGATGTACATGTGAGTTACTAGGGAGTTTTTACAGTGGCAGTGACTAAGCTTATATGACAATCGGTTTGGGGATACAGCGATAGTGAATTGCCTTGTGGACACCACGCTGTGTTCATAAGTTACAGAGAGCAGTTCCACCTCCAGCAGCAGCTGTGCTCATGAATTATTCATGAACATAGCTTAAGGAATACCATGTTAACAGCATTTGTTAATTGGGTACAGTTGATAAATTCATACAAGTCAACTTTGTTTCTAACTCCCTTCCCACACGCTTTTATGGAACAACACTTGACCTTCTTTGTGAAATGTAGTACTCTGCAAATTCAGTAATTAACATGGACTCATTGGTCTCCCTTCACGCTTCACATTACTTATACTTACTCTGCATAGCTTTTGAAGCTTTAAGACCTTAATTATGTGGCCAGAATTTCTGGCATTAACAAATAATCTTTACGATGAAGTTTCTAAGTGTAATGGATTTATAGACTGCATGGACACGAAGGAAAAACGTTATCAAAAAAAATTTTTTTAATGTTTATTTATTTTTGAGACAGAGACAGAGCATGAACAGGGGAGGGGCAGAGAACTAGGGAGACACAGAATCTGAAACAGGCTCCAGGCTCCGAGCTATCAGCGCAGCGCCCAATGCAGGGCTCGAACTCACAGACCATGAGATCATGACCTGAGCTGAAGTTGAATGCTTAACCAACTGAGCCACCCAGGCGCCCCAGAAGGAAAAGCATTATTGCATGTACATCATAAATACACTGGTAATTAGAAAAAAAATCTCAACAGTGGAATAGTAGCCATAATTGTCAAAATCCTCCACATGTTAAAAAGAAGAAAGAGGAATGCTAAAACAGTAGTTTTTGAATTTTAAGTCTTTTCTATTAATGACAGAGCAATCTACATTTTCAACGCAGCAATGACATGTCTACCTTGCTTATATGGTGATTTGTAGTTGACAAGATACTTTCTCATGTGTCACTATCACCTCACTGTAGTAATGGTGACTTATCACAAGTCTCATAGCAGAAAGTATGAGAATGCAGCAACATGGATACTGTTCCAGTGGATTAATTAGCCCTTGATTTGAGACCTGAGAATGGACTCCACCCATCTCAAGAGGAGCTATTTTAAATCTGAGGAGGTATGGTCCTAGTTACAGGGAGTTGAAGGACAAAGGCTTTTCCAATATTCAATTCTACTTCTAAAGACATGAGACACACTTTTAGAAGAAAAGCGCTGCATTTAAGTGATTAGGGTTATTGATACTTGTAGAGAATGTGATTTTAGAAGACTTTTGCCTCAATTAAAACCACTAGTACATGTAGTAAAGGCAATGGGAACACATGGAGTCCATGAAAGTTTCTTATGCAAGTGAACAAAGGTCAACAATGGTTACCTGGAGGGGGATTGTGAAGTTTTCATACACTGTCCCTCCTGAATGTATACACTATAATCACATCATCTGGACCCAATTTATCAAAATCCAAACTACTATACAAGATGAATATACTAAAGTCACAAAGTACAGTTTAACCATCTTTCAGGTAACAATTGGCTTTACCTTGGTTCACCTTTTGTACTTTCTTTTACCTTCCAAAAGTGAGCACCTGACTCCTCCAGAATTGTACAGGCTTACCTTCCATACAGCCCCTACATTTAAAACCTTTCATTCTTATTTCAGAGAAAATAGGGAAATGCATGCTTGCTACATAATTTCCATTTCAACATCAACAGAAAATAACAGGACAACGAAACATATGAGACTTACTTCAATTATATATGGGATTAGTCTTTATCAGAGCTGGGAATATTCCTCTTCAGGGAACCTATTTATTTTTTAAAAGTGTGGAAAAAGTTTATTGACTTCTTTCTCCCACCACTTTCCAGAAGTCCGTCTGGGGTAACCAATTTTATTTCAGTGTATGTTTGGTTGTTCCCATTTGCAACCATATTATATAAAGTTTTCTGGATTATTGCTAAAAAATAAGTCTGACTACAGACGGTGATGAGTTATAGTAGGAAATGTCAACAGCTGGCCAATAGAAGTCTACTGGCATCCTACAATGAGTTTTAACTTGCTGCACTGATGCTTTCAAGGTAGAAAAACACAGGTAAAATTCTGCCCTCAAATCGCAAGCATTGAACTCTGACATTTTTGATAGTAGTTATAGTGCATCTTTTGCTAAAAGACCAAATAGGCCCATTATTACTAAATTGCTTACCTATAATCAAAGATGATTATAATCATTTGTTACAAAACCCATCCTTATCATGACTTCTCTTGCAGTTTCTTAAGGTTTCATGTTTGCAGAAAGGTGAATACGTGGGGAATGTTTGTGGAATTCTTACAAGGCTTCTTTATTTACAAGAAGACTAAATTTAGTTATTAGTGAGCTGAAGGCAATCTTCCCAGAAAATCTGACCAATAATTCCAAAAAGACTTGGAATTATTGTAGCCAATAAGCTTAATTGATCCGTATTTATCTTTTAAGCCCATTTTTGCATGTGGGGCAATAGAGTGGACAATGTTTAGTTGCAAATCTTGATGTAAGGAAAGGCTTATAAATCTAGTGCAGACTCTATGTTGTTAGAATCACTAAATCAAATAAGATCCACACTTAATCTTCTCTGTATTTCATGTCAGAAGTACAGAGAATAGGGAATACAGCCCCCTGGAAGAATCTGAGAGGAAGAGAGTATTTTTGCATAGGGTTTTATCCTTCATTGTTAGATACGTATGTTGTATTTCCAAAAGACAGGAAATCTAAGGTCTAATGCAAGAACCTTAGCTTTTATATTTTTTGATCCATCTATAGAAATGTAATATAAAGATTATATATCTATTTTTAGCTATACTCAGCTATCTGGTATTTTATAATACAGATCTTCAACCTATTTGCTACTCTTCCATAGATACCAAGATGGACCAGTTAAACTCTACTGGGTTAGCTTGGTACTGGTGTATCATTACCATGTGCTTCTTCAGGGGTGATTACAGAGAAGAGGAAGGTAGGTGAGGGAAGGACAAGTGGAATGGTGGCTGCAGAAAGGATTTTCAGGGTCATGAGGCTTTCGGAGAAGAGCTCTAATTATCTTAATATGTCCAAGAAGGGGCCATTTGGGGAAAATAAGTATTAACTATAATTGAACCTAACATGCTGGCTCACTAGTTGTTTCATTTCCCTAAATACCTACATAGCATATAACTTACTTGCGTAAGATCTTTAAGCAACCAATAAACCCATAAAGAGCAACCAATATTGAACTAACAAAGATTAGAAGGTAGTTCCTAAGTGCTAAAAGGTAATTCAATAAGTGGAAGATAGTTCTAGGCTTCAGATGCTTGGTAATGCCTCAAAAGGGAGACATGAGTGTCATGCTTTGAAAAAGAGATTTTGTGTGCATGGTTATGCTCTGAAGAAGGGCCACTCGCCTTAAAATCATTTGGTTCTAACCAAATGGTTCTAACTGCTGTTGCGGTCTTATGGTGTGCAAGTACCATCATGCTCCTGGAACCTTGCAGCACAGTCCCCAAGACTAGAAGAAGAAGATGTTCAACGTACATCTATTAGGAAGTGCTCCCGCTCTTGACCATCGGAAAGTCTACGGATGACTTACTGTTGGTTTCAAGACTCTCACAGAGTTCGCTTTTCACTTCTCCATTTGGTCTGTCATTTCCTTTTTGGATCAGTTTGCTTTGCATGGTGGCAGCTGTCACCACAGCCTTGAAGCTCCTCTTGCGTTTTTGAACATTCTGCTCTGGATGAAAAATTATAATATAAACCTTGGGCATATACAGCATGCCCAGAGACACTGAAGCACTTAAACTCATGGAGACAGTAAGTGTTGTTGTCTGGATGTACATCTGAGGGGAGGAAAAACAGAAAGAATCAATGTCAGTAAGCCTGATATAAGATAAAGCAAATAGCACAACCATCTTCTGTAATTATTCCAGCTTCTCTGGTCAGGGTACTCTAGAAGGTACTTATAGAAATTGCTCTTAATAATTTTCAAACAATTCATTATCCCCCTCCCTGCAAGTATGGGTAAAGTTGTATTGTTTATGAAGCCTAATTCTTTAAAACAAACAAGCTGATGAAGTTTAGCTGCCTTATGAGATTATAATTAAACATATATAAGAAAGGGAACAAAGCCATTCTGGCCAAAGATTAACATTTTATGCTACACATCCCTTCTTCAGAGAGGTTATTATAGGGCCAAGGGGTCAAGTGTAATTCTTTTAACAACAAACTTAACCTAGAAAGTTATGGTGGAAGTGAGTGGGAGTAGAATATTCCAGAACATCACTGTTGTCCACCAGTGCTTGAATAATGCTAGCATTTGCATCTTCACATCATGACTTAATTCCAGCCATCAAACCTGATAAATCATGAGCATGCCTTAAGGGCTGATTTTTAATAGCCCCTTTAAAGTACAATTCCGGAGCGTTTCTCAATGATGGCATCATATCAAAATAAACGTGGGTGCTCTTACAAAATACATAAGACACCTTCCTCCAAGATTTAAATATGTCCTTTGGGGATAGCATCTTGCATTTTGAAAATTCTCCTATGTTCATTCTTTATACTTATTCCAGTGAAATTAACTGCTCTGGTACTCTGGTAGATTCTTCTTCCTATGATCTAGAGGTCAACAAGCTGAAAAATCCAAAACTAACATCATTGCTTTTGGTTTTTTCATTACGGTATGAAAACAGACATGATAGTATTTTACTCTTTGCTTTTTTATATCTCAGGACTACTGAGTTATAACTGAAAAACAGAAACTGTGTATTTAGGGTGTACAACTTGATGTTTTGATAAACATATATACTGTGAAATGATCTTCACAATCAAGTAACTAACATATCCATCACCTCACCAAGTTACGATTTTTTTTTCTTTCATTCTTTCTTTCTAAGTTTTTGTGGTGAGGGTAGGATCTACCCTCTTAGTGAATTTCAAGTGCATACTGCAGTACTGTAAACTATAGTTGCCATGTTGCCTATTAGATGCCCAGAACTTACTCATCTTGCATAACTGAAACTGTGTGTGTTTTGACCAACATCTCTCCCCTTCCCCTCTGCCTGGCAACCACTGTTCCATCCTCTGCTTTGATGCATCTGACTATTTAAGATTCTATATAAGTGGACCGTTAGTATTTGTCTTTCTGTGTCTGGCTAATTTCATGTAGCATTATGTCCTCTAGATTCATCCACATTGATGCAAATGGCAGGATTTCTTTCTTTTTAAAGAATGAATAATATTCCACTGTAGGTATATATCACATCTTTAAAAATAAAACCCTTTCATCTACTTCCGGTTTTCATGTCCTGAGCTCAAAATAGAATTTCCCCCAAATAACTTGGAATACCGAAGCCACAAAGAGGCTCTTAGAGGGCCCCTTTTTCATATATATGATCCTCATTAATATCTGTTCACTCTAAAAATACCTCTGAAAATGTAAAGTTGTCATTGTATATCAGGCAATCCCCAGGAGCCAAAGTAATTGTGTCCTTTTAAATAAAAGATCAAAAAACATTTGCCTTCAAAGGCAAGTGGCTGAATCAGTACCTCTCAACAGATGACAAAGCTGTGAGGTAGAGAACTGTCCAAACTATGAGGAGAACTTAGGCACCAGTACTAAGAGACTATCCCTGTGTGTGAAATCACACCATGCAGCTTACTGAGTTTACTGTTCAATCCATCTACCACTAAGGTTGTCCTTTGCCTAAGATCTCATTGTGAGTATGGAATACTCACAAGGGGATATAGATGGGTTTGTTTCAAAGTTGACTTCTTCCAAGAAGTCCTCCACGACAAATCTTAATTGTAATGTTATAATTTTTTCTTCCTTTTCTTTAAAAAAATTTTTTTAATGTTTATTTTTGAGAGAGAGAGGGGGAGAGGGAGAGAGACAGAGTGTGAGTGGGGGAGGGGCAGAGAGAAAGAGAGAATCTGAAACAGGCTCCAGGCTTCCAGGTCCAAACCCACGGACTGTGAGATCATGACCTGAGCCGAAGTTGGACGCTTAACCAACTGAGCCACCCGGGCGCCCCTATAATATTTGCTTATTTTACTTCAAAGCATTAGTGTGTTGAAAAATGAATAAAATGGAACACTTACTAATGCGCAACTATGTAATTATAACTATGTGATTTATGTGAACTTTGTGGGAAATTATATGAAATGCGTAACTAGGATATAAACTTCCTTAGAGACTGTAGCCTACATTTTTCCCCTTATAAACCTCTAAGAAATTATACAAGATTCTACACACAAAAGTTCCTGAGAAACTTCTCATTGTTCTTAGGTATATAACCTGATTAAGAAGATCAGGTTTACACAAGATCTGATTTACACAAATCATACAGAATATGCCTTCCAAATTTTCCCACTCCATCAAATGGACATCAGCCATGGCTACAACCCATGGTTGAAGACCTTTTAAGTAAAAAACTCAGAGTGATGGGATGAATCCAGATTCTAGGTTGGGCTCACGCACATCAGCCTCAATAGAGACGTGATTCAAATACATTCTTCAGCAAAGTGATAAATTACTATACTACATGACCTCTCTTGCCAATAAGTGAAATCCCATGTTAAATTTGAAATCCCAAAGATCTACTACAATCAAGAAGGTCCTAATAAAATGTGGATATTTGCCTTCAAGCCTCATAAATCTCCCTATGCTTTGCCACCTACTTTTTTTTTTAATTTATTTTTGAGCGACAGAGAGAGACAGAGCACAAGCAGGGAAGGGGCAGAGAGAGAGGGAGACATAGAATCCAAAGCAGTGCTTTTCCACCTACTTTTAAGCAACTTATCATTTTCAATACTCTTAAACTTCAAAATGTTGGTTAATCCTCTCTAAATTTCTACTTATTCTCCAGTTAGCATTGCTTCAAAAAGCCTATACAGAAAATAGGCTATAGAGAGAGGACATAAAAATAGGGAAACTGTATCGCCAAATGCAAACCACAGACATAAATATCCCAAAGCCACTTAAATAGGTAACCATCAGTTTTGTGTCAGTTGGACCCTGCCAACTCAATTTAGCTTAAAAAATAAACAAGACGCCAACAAAAAACCCCTAGAGGTCAAACAGACATGAAATGATGAGAATACTCACACTGATAAGCTGGATTCTTTTAACATGTCTTACTATGTTGGTCTTACTAAAATGTATACTACTAGCCTAAATAATACATAAATACCTTTCTATTTTGAAGGCGTTGTAAATTTTTTCTGCTACCGTACATATAAATGGTAATTTTCTTCCTTTATTCAGAATGATTTCTATAATACAGAATAAATTTAATATTGCTAAATATTAGGCAGGAAGAAGATTCTGGATGTTAGTTTCCATACTGAATATATTACTGCGGTCTATCCTTTTAGCAAACCAAAATTCTTAGTGTCCAAGCTCTCTATCAGACACTGTGCTTTGAAATTACACCAAAATGCTGATCTTACTTATGTTCTCTCTTAAAACAGCTTCTGAAAAATTTTAATGTGAGTTTACTACAGAAAAAGCATCTATACAAAACTGTACGCTAAAATCCACAACCTTACAGTGGCCTACCATTCGTTACAGCTCATTGCACTGTGAGTAAACTGTTTTTGAACTTCATCTTTGAGTATTTAATGAAATGAAAACATCAAATATACATAACCCAAAGCAACAACAGCAAAACACACAAAGAAATAAAAATGCCACCTGCTCTCATTCTAGAGAAACTCGATCTTCAACATCATGGGTTATTGGATTCCAAAAGCTACCATATTTAAGAAGCAATGGAGAAATTAGATTATAATATTGGAAATGAGCATTTGATTCCAAAAAACTCCTAGATTTTTGTATAGCTATAGAAAACTCTAATTATCTGAGCCATGTAAGAAAGGAAGACCACCACTTACAGTTTTTGTCCTTGTTTTTAAGATAAAGACATTTACAGAAAACTCTGGAGTTGCCTTGTGGGTGGGAAAAGCTGCAAGTCAGTCCACCAGGTGACCATCCAAACTCTAATATAACTTCCCTGACAACTGGACAGCTGTGTGATCTTATTTTCCTCTCTGACCTTTAATTTCTTACCTATGAAGTTGGTGGGGGGGGTGGTAATGATACTTTTCTCATAGAAGGGTTACAGTGTGGAATGACATAATCTTTACAAAATGTCTCAAAGGTGCAAAATAGCAGCAGCTGAACAAAGATCATTTACCCTACAACTTTGAATCTAAAAGGACATTGACAAAGCATCCTTCCAGGTATACAGGATAAGAGAGGGGCCTGTGAGTCAGTTATCCAAAGCAGTTTTGTTTAGTGAATAGCTGACAGCTATGCTTTAACTATATAATGTCAAGGAAAAGGCTTTTGTAATCTTACTTCAAAGCAGGCAGAATAAAATTTTGCCCAAAAGTCAACTCTATTTGCTGATGCCAAGGCCATATTCACTGTCTGTGCTACAGTCTTAGAATAACACACTGGCTCCCTGTATCAAAGTTACAGCTCGCCAGAAAGCAGAAGGGAACAATGTTAACTTTCTATAACCAACATAAATCCATTGAGAGATGCTGACAATGGTATGGGATATGTTAATGTAGCCTTCTTTTTTCCAACTTTTTTCTATGCCCCACCTTCTGCCCCCTGTCACTCCAAAATATTAATACCTGGAGGAAAGGGAGTGTCTTTCTGTTACATCCACTGATAGCCTGTCATTTCCTCTGCCTCCACACCCCATGGACATTTTGAACCTGAAAGAGTCAGATGCACTGAAGCAGATTTAAATGATCTCAGGATAAGCCAGGGAGAACTGGTACAATGGGGCACGGTAACATGACACCTTTTTCTGGGACCTAGTATAGTAACTCTTCATTCTCTAAAGGGGTCATTTGTGCACATGCAGTGTCTACTGAATGTAGGTCATGGCCTGGAATTATTAGCAACCCCAGGAAAAATTGAGGAGGGAGGGGATTATATTACTTCAAGAAAAAGGTCAGTCTTCTGCCGGCACACAGAACTCCATAGACTCAGATATCCCACCTGGTATGTTTTGAACCCCTTAGCAACTAAGGTGACCTAAAACCCAAGGCAAGTTTGTGCCATGTGATAAGAAACAAATTCATTATTTATTCCTGAATATTTCTGCCTTGGGATGGTTTAATTTCACTTTTTGCTACAGTCGGCCAGATTCTACTTGGCTGCTTTGTACAGAGTCTGACCAGTTAGGAAGATATGTTAACACTAAAAGCCTGCCTTTCTCTGCTTTTGTTATCTTCTCCCTCATCTACGCGCCCCCTCCAGAGTGCACCTGAATCCAGAAATGGATTTTCTTGTGGCACCTGGGTGGTTCAGTCATTTAAGTGTCCAACTCTTGATTTCAGCTTATTAGGTCATGTTCCGAGCCCTGCATCTGGCTCTGTGCTGACAGTACAGAGCCTGCTTGGGATTCTCTTTCTCCCTGTCTTTCTGTCACTCCCCCACACTCTCTCTCTCAAAATAAATAAATAAACATTTTTAAAAAATGGATTTTCTTCTGCTGAAAAGCAAGACTTCAGTCAATGGACCTCAAAGTCTCATTACTGAAAGTTATTTAAAAAGAATTTTTAGGGGCACCTGCGTAGTTCAGTCGGTTAAGTGGCCTCTTGATCTCGGCTCAGGTCATGATCTCACAGTTTGTGAGATTGAGCCCCATGTGGGGCTCTGCACTAATAGGATGGAGCCTGCTCGTGATTCTGTCTTCCTCTCCTAAACCCTCCCTGGCTCATTCTCATTCTCTCTCTCTCTCTCTCTCTCTCTCTCTCTCAAATAATAAATAAACTTAAAAATATTAAAAAAAAATTTAAACAGGCAAATTTACCAAGAATTTTGTAAAGGTTTGCCTTGTGGTGGTAAAAGCCCTAAATCAACCAATCCATGCAACATCCAAACACTAATAATACTGCCCTGGCAACCGGGCACAGCAAGTGCCAGAGACAAGAATCCAACTCTTCTGGCCGAGCTTGGATGCTGGTAAATGACCACCAGCCTCTATCAAACATTTTACCATTGTTTCTGTTCTGTTTAATTCAAATACCTTGCTGGTTTCTTCTATTCAGCCAATTCTGAGGGATCTTTCTCGTCTGTGTCATTTTTATATTGACACCCCAGACCTCAGTCCTTAGGTATCTCTTTCTGTCTCTCTCCACATTGCTCTATTGATCATCATATTTGGCATCATGGCCTTAAACCAGGACTGGCTTCCTGACTGTACCACCTGCATGCAAGCCCCTTCACTCAGAAGTCCCTTCATACTTGATTTCTTGCTCTGCTGTCACTGTTTTGAAATTCTTAATAATCTTTGAGCAAGTAGACCTGCATTTTCAAATTTCACCAGGTCCTACAAGTAACATAGGTAGCTCTGCCTTAACAAACCACTTACATACTGATGAATTCCAGGATTCTCTCAGGAAATCTAATTGCCTTCTGGGTCCTCCCCTTGGATATCTGATGTATACATAAAACTAACAAGCATCTGAACCCATCCTAAACCTGCTTTTTGGGTCATGAACTAATCCAGGGGATTCCATCATGAATTTTCCAAGGGACAAAGCCCTTGAAATTGTTCCTGACTCCTCTCATACACTCTTATTCTACCTATGAAGAATTCTGTTGATTCCATTTTCAAAATTTGTTCAGAAAGGTCATTTTCTGTTACTCCCACTGCAACTCCATTGGTCCTAGCCAACCCCATGTCTTATTTGGATTATCTCTAGAGCTGTCCTATTGACTTCTCTTATTCTCTTGCTCTCTTCCATCTGATCATTGGATTGATCTTAACACAGCAGACAGAATAATCCCATTATTCACAAGTCAGGTTAAGTCACCCTACTCTCAAAACTTCATGATGACTTCCCATTGATGGTGTGCCTACAATGGCCTACAAGTTCCTCTGAACAGACCTGGCTTTACTTTTTCTCTCGTGCATTCTCTTCCCACCATTCTGGCCTCCTGGCTGATCCTGGAACATACCAACCATGCTTCTGCTTTGGGGTTTTTACATTTGAAGGCTTGCTCTTTCATTTACTTTAGGTCTTTCCTGAACTGTTCTTTCCAGTGACAAGTTTCCTAAACACTGGTAAATACTATAACTCCCACCCTCCACCAGAAATCCCCAGCTTTATTTTACTTCTCAGAATCTAACATTTTCTAGCACAAAAGTCTCTATATTTTACTAATTTAATTTATGTATTGTCTGTTTCCCTTAATTAGAACAAAAATTACATGAGTACAAGGATTTTTACCCATTTTGTTCACTGTATAAACTCAATACCAAGAACACTTGGTTGGCATACATTTGCATATTCTTACTCTTGATTTTGGCAGTTAAAGGAAACAACTAATGTAGTTTCAAGAAGGGATCAGTAAATCAGATTTGAAATCTGGAAAATGGAAAATTTGAGGGTTCCATCCCCTCTCAAATCAACATCTAGGCTGGGACGGCAACTCTTGGATGGTTCTTTTAAACTGTAAGTATGACAATATTGTTCTCAACAACAGACAATATAAATTAAAAGTCAGTGGTCTACATCTGGGAATATGAGAACTCTGGATTCAGCTCTGGATCCCTCTCCCATGTAAAACATTATAACTGAGGGTAATTCACTCCCAGGATTTATAAGCTTCCATAGACCTAACTTATAGGAGACAATGGATGTAAAATATTGGCACAACACCCAGCATATAGTATCAATAAGCTATACCTATTATTGTCATAACTTAACGTTGACCCTGTCCTCCATTCATCCTCCTCCATTCCTCACACAGTAAGATTTAACAGTACCGCTCTCTCAAAATTAGCCTCACAATTTTTAACCTTTTAAATAAAGAACACACACACGTACACACACAAGATACAGGCATAAAATACCTATTCATATGGAAATATGCCTATGCTTGTGAGAAACTCTAGGGTCAGCACATTCAAAGACTCATAGTCTAGTTTCATTCTGAGAAAAAGCACCATCCTGAGTTGTTGTGCTTCTCCTGTCAGGTAGAAATCAATGTTGCTGACCCACCCACAAGTCAGAGACATTACCCTGTGTTTTCATTAGAGGAAAGGAACATGGGTTTGCCCTGACCCATTTGTAGTCTCTCATCACATCCCCTTTTGGTCCTGACACATGTTAAAATGATGAGTCAAATCAAAGGGCAAAGCCTATGGATGCAGAACTGAGTTGGTTCACACGTGAGGTCTGAATCCTTAACCTTGGACTTATTGGGAATGGTGGGAACGAGATGCACAGAATAATAAAGTGTCAACCAATAAGTAAGAGATTAGCTCTGCCAAGGGTAGAAAAGGACAAGTGGAAGGAAACTCATGATCCTCTAAAGGGGAAGAACAGATATTGGATTTATAATGAGTGTTTATAATTAAATATACATGATATTTAATATTGGGTTAGTAAATACAGTAATTTATTCTTTATTAAAGTCTGATAGACATGTTATAACGTAGATGTTTTCAAGTAGAGTGTTATTAAATAAAATGTAGTCTTTAATTTTCAATTATTCTACATAGTATTATTCATAGAAACATAATAAAAATAATTTCTCAAACAATGATGTTGCATTTTCTACTGTGATATATGCAAATGAATATGAGGCATCTACTTGTTGTGTGTTTATTGGCTTCTCTTTTACAGGGATTTTTCTCTTTATTTCCCTCCATGGACTCCTGTTTTCATGCTGCCTTTTATCGTTTAGCCTTTTATCATTTTGCAACAGCATGATCAGAACTGAGAATAACAGTAAGGGAGATACCTTTAATTATAATGATTTGAACAGTATCTATTTGAACAAATACAAATATAATAAATATAATATTAACAAATAAACAACAGTTTAAAACTCTTTAGAAAGAAGGGACAGGAAACAATTACTGCAAGAACAAACTTTATCTATGAACTATATAATCACACACACACACACACACACACATATGTTAATCCTTTGCTGGAATTTAAATTATAGGAGAAATTTATTATTTAGGTTGCATTACTGAAGGAAATTTGGTAACAGTATGGAAATGGTTCAACTATAATTTTGTAAAAGGTGCTAAATCTTGGTTCAACTAGATACTTCCCATATAACCTTTTATAAAGCCAAAAGAATTAAATCAGACCTCAGTGCAGGAACTTTCGTGAAGACATAAGATAATATAGAAATACTATTGTTTTTTCCTAGTGATATTAATATAGTAACTAAGAACCAAGAGGAATGATGTTATGGCTGAATTGTGTCCTCCCCAAAATTCATTTGTCAAATTCCTAACCTTAAGTGATTGTATTTGGAGATAGAATCTTTAAAGAGGTAATTAAGTTAAAATGAGGTCTTCAGGGTGGTCCCTAATTCAATCTGACTGGTGTCCTTATAAGAAGAGGAGATAAGGACACACAAATCACACCAGGGATGTGTGTGCACAGAGGAAAAGAGCAACTGAGGACACGGAAAGAAGGTGGCCATCTGAAAGCCCCTGACAGGCCTCAGAAGAAACCAGGACTGTTGACACTTTGATCTGTGACTTCTAGTCTCCAGATCTATGAGAAAATAAATTTATATTAAGCCCCCCAGTCTACGGTACTTTGTTATGGCAGCCCTAGCATGTTAACACAAGTGGAGAATTAATATCACTCAAAGAGTTCTAAAAGTTCTGTCATTATAATTAGTTTGTGCTTAACCATACTAATAACATCTCAAAGATTTCTGGTGATTAAACAGGTTAATTTAGGAACTACACAACAATTACAACCACAATAGCTATTAGTTGTTGAGGATAAGATATCAGCATTATGCCAAATATTTTATGCCTATTACTCCCTCACAATAATTTTATTAATTCAAGAGTGGGTCTATTTTGGAGAACTTAAATACTATTATCAAAGTCACACAACTCGAAGATAAAGCTGAGGCTTAAACTGAGGTTTGTCTCACTTGAAAGCCCATATCCTCACCACACACAATGGCTCCGATCAATACACAGAGATGTGAAAGAGCAGGAATAATATGGTTTGAATCTTCACCACATCAAATCAGAAAATCATCCTTTTTCTAATAGAGTTGGGCCAAATTTCTTAAAAATTAAGAAACTCCATGAAGGCACTTAATACCGAACTGAACATTTAGAGGCGTGGTGTTTTTTTTTAAGACTGCTATTATCAGCCAGCTACTTTCCTCATAAGAAACTTCACTGCTGATCCTAGAAGAGCTCTTTCCTAGGATTATAATGATCTTGTTGAACTTAACAGAACCATCAAGCTGGAAATATGAACCAAAAGAGCTGGATTAATGAATCTTTTTAAAGAGTTTGCAGTGGGCAGAGCAGAGAAGTAGCTGTTGGAACCACGACTACCAAAAGGGACAAGGATTCCCTTCCTTCAGGAGACAAATTGCAACCCACTGTTCCGGCACAGACACCACTCCATCTCACAGCCACCAGACACGGGCTACGGACAACACAGTAGGCAGACAACTGGGAATCAGTTGTACGGAAGAACAGACAGCCAAGAATTAGCAAATATTTACGGAGAACCAACACTATGGAAAAGAAGCATCAAGCTCCACAAACAGAATAATAAACACCCAAGGAAATAGACTCGATAGAGTTAATACAAGAACAGTTTAGAAGTAAAAATAATTATCCTTGAAAAGTTTTGAAAGAATAATGTATCCAGAAAAAGTATCAAATCAGTATCATAAAAGCTAACATTTTTATCATTAAAATTAAAATTTCTATAGGTGAAGGACTTCTGATTCTGATTATGAAGGAGCAGCTATAATCAAACCAAGCCACTCACTAAGAATAACTATAAAAGAATCATAAAGTTAAAAAAAATAAGAAAGAATATGTTTGGAGGCATCAGAGAAGAACCAAGGCAGCCAGGACTCAAGGGGCCAAGATCCTAGGAAGTAAAAAAAAAACCAAAACACCACAAACCTTGATGTGAGCCAGGAATTCTCCACTGCTTTTATCCATAAGAAATGTGCTGATTCAATGTATGAGTGTTCGAGGGCAGAAATCTTTAGAAAGACCTTTCAGCAGTCTCATGGGGCTGGGGAGACAAAAACTGGAATTCAGGGTTACCAATGCAGCCAGACTTGAGCACCCAAGACTCCAGGGTACTACAGAGAGATGAACCTGATATTTTACACCGATTTTTTTTCTTGAGACTTTGCTGAACCCCAACAGGCTAAAAAAATCAAACATAATTCAGATTCAGAGGCTAAAAAGCTATACAGGCTATGCAACCTTATCATGGTGCAAGGGAAATAAAAGTTGGAATTGAAGTCCATTAATTAGGATGGGTAATCATGAGCATCCTGGACTTTTAGCTAATATATCTGAGGATATATCTTCCAGGATAAAAGAAAAATAAAAAATAGACAAACCCATAGAAAGACCAAAACGTAGCCTCAAATTATCCTGGTCCCAGATTATAACAAGGTGAAATGCCTCTATTTTAATTGTTGACTAATAAAGAGTTGAAGCTTCTCTGGAAGAAAAAGAAATCTGTAACATCTACATTGTTTTTAATGCAGAGAGTCAGGTATTCATTTAAAGATTACCAACCAGGCATGCCAGGATACAGGAAGAAATGACCAAAACCAAAGGGGAAAAAAATCTCAGAAGGTAGTAATGATGCCACAGGTGATCTAGATACTAAACTTCTCAGACAAAAGTTTACAAAAACTTGAACATAAATATATTGAAAACAACACATAACTGGAATATGTATATTTAAAAACTGAAATATATACATATGTATTTTAAGAGTCAAAGAATGATGGGACTTTAAAATGTAATAATTGAATTTTATAGATGAGTTTAACAATGGGTCACATACAGTAGAGAACATGACTAGTGAACTGAAAGATAGCTCAGTAGAAAATGTCCATATTGAAGCAAAGAGATTATAATTAAAATTTTAAAATACAGAAAACATTATTAGAGATATATAAAAGAAGATACAAAATTTGAATGTAGATGAATTTGGGGTCCCAGAAAAGAGAGATATAGTAGGTAAAAAGAAAAAAACTTAAAGAGATAATGGTCAAGAATTTTTCAAAGACTAACAAAAGATAGTCTATTAAATTGCACAGAGGAGGGGCTCCTGGGTGGCTTGGTCGGTTAAGCGTCCGACTTCGGCTCAGGTCATGATCTCACGGTTCGTGAGTTCGAGCCCCGCGTCGGGCTCTGTGCTGACAGCTCAGAGCCTGGAGCCTGTTTCAGATTCTGTGTTTCCCTCTCTCTCTGCCCCTCCCCTGTTCATGCTCTGTCTCTCTCTGTCTCAAAGATAAATAAACGTTAAAAAAAAATTAAATTGCACAGAGGAAATTTACCACAGGACCATATTCTGGGTAGTCTTTTAACAAATTTCAAAGTTTTGATACAGAGTATGTTAATCTGGCTAACATGGAATTAGGGTAAAAGAAGAATTAGGGTAGAGATAAATAACAAAAGATACAAGAAAAGCACCGGATGATTGCAAATTAAACAACACATTTCAAAATCACTTGTAGGTCAAAGAAGAACATACGCTGAAAATTAGAAAATATTTTGCACTGAATAATAATGACGATGCAACATATCAAAAGTTGTGAGATACAGCTAAAGCAGACTTAATATATATTAGAAACAGACATGAATAGACACTTTCCAAAAGGAGGCATCTAGATGGCTAACAGGCACATGAAAAGATGTTCAACATCACTCATCAGAGACATACAAATCAAAACTACAGTGAGACACCACCTCACACCTGTCAGAATGGCTAAAATTAACAACTCAGGCAACAACAGATGTTGGTGAGGATACAGGGAAAGAGGAACACTTCAGCACTATTGGTGGGAATGCAAACTGGTGCAGCCACTCTGGAAAACAGTATGGAGGTTCGTCAAAAGATTAAAAATAAGACTACCCTCCAACCCAGCCATTGCACTACTAGGTATCTGGATAGAGGAGTGCTGATTCGAAGGGGCACATGCATCCTAATATTTATAGCAGTACTATTGACAAGAGCCAAATTATGGAAAGAGCCCAAATGTCCATCAACTGATGAATGGATAAAGAAGATATATATATATATATATATATATATATATATATATATATATACACACACACACACACACACACACACACACACACCCCAAGTGGAATACCACTCGGCAATCAAAAAGAATGAATCTTGCCATTTGCAATGGCATGGATAGAACTAGAGTGTATCATGCTAAGTGAAATCAGTCAGTCAGGGAAAGGCAAATATCATATTCATTCATATGTGGAATTTAAGAACCACAACAGATGAACATAGGGGAAGGAAGAAAAAATAGGATAAAAACAGAGAGAGAGGCAAATCATATCTTGTGATAGGTAGTGCCTAAGAATTTAGGAAGTGCAGTTCCTTTCAGATTAGAGATCCAAGTTCTCAGGAAAGTAGTGGCAGAAACAGTTTTCCTGATATCCCATATCCTCTTCTAATCTATCGTGTCTCCCTGCTGTTTGGAAAGGAGGACAATGGTGATGAGCACCCTTCTCCAGAGAGCTGAAGAGACTAATTACAGTTGCAGAGCAGGGTCTTCACTCACCCCTTATCCATGGACTGTCTCTGAAGAGCCTGAATACGTTTTTTAATTTTTTTTAACGTTTATTTATTTTTGAGACAGAGAGAGACAGAGCATGAATGGGGGAGGGGCAGAGAGAGAGGGAGACACAGAATCGGAAGCAGGCTCCAGGCTCTGAGCCATCAGCCCAGAGCCCGACGCGGGGCTCGAACTCACGGACCGCGAGATCTTGACCTGAGCTGAAGTCGGACGCTTAACCGACTGAGCCACCCAGGCGCCCCATGAAGAGCCTGAATATTAAGATTGGCTGGTTTACTAAGATGAGCCTTAAGACAGGTGAGTTGGGGAAAGGATAAATATAGCCCTCTCTGAAAGGGTTATGACTCCATATGGGACTTAGCCTCAAAGACTCAAAACCTTCCCTGTGTCCCAAGCTCTGATGAATGGCATCTTCCATAACTCTGGGATGATGGCTTCTCTGCTCCAGCAATATTTTTGCCTACTTTTGTCATGTACATGCCCAATGCCTATGTTCTGTTTGTTCTGACCTCATCATATCACCATTTCTGGGACGATCCAGAAAGGAGTGTCTTTCAGTGTAAGGAAATCTTGTTCCTAGAACTGACGCCTCCAGAAGATACAGATGAATGTCAAAGTAGCCAGATTTCCTTTCCTTTCCTTTCTTTTCCTTTCTTTTCCTTTCTTTTCTTTTCTTTTCTTTTCTTTTCTTTTCTTTTCTTTTCTTTTCTTTTCTTTTCTATCTTTTCTTTTCTTTTTTGAGAGTGAGAGAGAGGGCACAAGTGAACGAATGGCAGAGAGAGAGAGAGAGAGAGAGAGAGAGAGAGAGAGACAAGTGGGGCTCACCCAGGGCTCATGCTCACCTGATGCAAGGCTTGTACTCATCCGGAGTGGGGCATGAGCTCACCCGAAGCAGGGCTCAAGCTTACCCAAAGCAGGACTTGAACTCACCAACTATGAGATCATGACCTGAGCAGAAGTCAGATGCTTAACAAGGAGCCACCCAGGTGTCCTAGACAGATTTCTATGGAGGAAATACTTCAGATCTAATATTGTTTTATACTTTGTATTACTGCCTGTCATGCCTGACACAGACACGTGGATCTGCCTGAATGCCAGCAATGGCAAAAGCATTCAGGAAAACCAGAACTTTACCAATACATATGGTGACCTCCCCAAGTCTTCATGCCTAGCCATGGTGAAGTCATGCTACTAATATCAGACCAGTGATCTGCTTCACTGTGTACTGAGCACACAAATTGGCACTAAGTACCTCATGTTAGAAGCTCAGTTATTTGTAGTAATGACAGCTTTCAGGAAAAGAGAATTATTTCAAATGGGTCTCAGACATCGACCCACCCAGCAATCACAGCCTAAAGAAGTTGTGGCTATCAAATAACCACCAGTGAAAGGTGGAGAATGTTTTCAGAAGGCTTACACTTTTCTATCACAGTTAAAAGTTCCTCTTCCTACAGATTATTCCATAAACTCTATGGTGTGAAAGAGAGCTTGGTTGTTCCACAATCCCATTAAAGCTGAAAAACCTTGTCCAGCTTTAGCAGAGGCATATACTTAGAATGAAGTTTCTAGAAACTAACGCAAGGTCCCTTCCACAGTAGTTTCAACCAACCACCAGGACTATTTCTTGACATTCATATTATCCTATGCATAGCCCTGCAAATGAGGTAAGTTAGAAGAAGAGATTGTGAAGTACGAGCTAGAACCATGAAATTTGTGGAGCATATTCTAGAGCCATCAATCCATCAGAAATCTCAAGCATGTAACTCTCCTGGGATACTGAACCCAGAATTTATCTCAGAATTCTCCCCTTCCAGAAAGCATGGTTCCAGAATTGGCCTCATTGATACGCTGCATGCAGATGATTCATTTTGACTCCACACGGATCAACTGAACCACTGCTTAGGTCCTGAATGGCCTGACTCACTGGCATCTAACTGAGTCTTCTCCTGGGGGCCTATGTTGCTTTGTTGAGAGTAAGATCACCAAACTACTCTTCTAGTTGTCAGGCAGCATCCAAAAGGATGAGCTCTGACATTAAATATTCTGCTGAACCATCGAGCAGAATACTGGAACTTTCTTGAAACTCACTCAGCTCTTTACCCTACCCTCACCTGTAACCAACTTTGCAGTGCTCTGTAATGCCATTCTCCAACAAACTCCTCTATAGCCCCAGTCTCTTCTCCCTGCCTCTACCCTGCAGCCTTCACTGAAACTTCTCTCCTCCTAAAAATATTGTTTCTCTTCCAGTTCTCAAGTGATGGTGGTTTTTATTCCCTTGATCCATATCCCTCAGGGAAGACAATAGGTTAGGGCATTCCATACTCCCCTTTGCTGTTTCTGGATCATTACAGACTCATCCTTTCCCTCAAATATCTTGCCTTATTAACTGGCATAACATTCAACCGTATACCCTCTCTCTTCTTGTTTCTATACTTGCCATCATTTGCCCTCTTTCATTGATTCATTCATCCTCTTACTCTTACAAGCAATGCGGTTATTTTGGATAAATTCCACATCCATGTACATGTCTGTTCCATCCCTCGGTATATTACTTAGATTATTTTCCTCATCTTCCTCCTTTGCAATGATGTTGTCCTTTACTCCATCCATCTTAGCCACTCATACTCATGATCACAGCCAGAATCTTAAATAGTCTTTTTAGTTTCTTGGAATAAAAGTTTAAAAAACACTTGTGGCTTAATATATTGGTTTTGGGTGAGAGATTATTTACATTAGCCTGTATTTTTCTTTAAGTCACTCTATTTTTCACTTAGAATAAATATAGAGTTGTGTTCACAGGCTTCAGTGATGTGAGCACTGTTGCCCAGGTATGACAAGTAGCTAATATCCAGAAGGGATGAGCATTTCTCATTTCTCATAATGCATGTTTCTGTAAGGAAATGGCTTGCCAGACAGCCTGTTAAGGTACCAGGATTAATGTAAATGTGTTCAGGGATCTTTTGCGATAAAACTGATTATGACTGGCTCCAAGTGTTTTAAAATCAAGGCTGTTAACTTTGATCATACGTCACCATGATAGAATGTGGACTTTTCCAAGTGTGAAAATACCTGGATTATCCTAAATAATAAAGTACTGCAACTTGTATTTTTCTAAATAATAAAAAAAGTAAACCGAGCTAATATCAAATAAAGTATGCATAGTTATAATAGCTGTTTTCTACATTATAGCGTCAACATTTTTAATTAAATATTTTATATTCAGAAAATGACTTTACATGTGTAGGTTTTTATGTTAATTACCAACAACAATATTTGCTATAGTTTTCATTGCCAAGGTCCTATTAGATGATAGATTAAATAAACTTTTATGGATGGCATAAAGACAACTGTCATATGTACCATTGTGTGTATAAAATAATATCTCAAAGACCACAAGTCAACTATAAACAGAATTTTGAAACAAACTATTTTTAAGTTGGAGGACCATCTGGAAGCTATTATTAAAACTGTGTTCCTAAGAGCAGGCATGGAGAATTATGTGGACAAATTATCCCATTGGTAAATCTGATAGACTGATTTCCAAATATGTTCAAACTATTGATGCTTCAGACTTCGGAATAACTACACCCGAGTGAAACCTTTAATTGCCATGGAGGAAACGGCTCTCAGTACTCTCTCTTTTAATGTTATGGAAAAAACAGTCCTGTACCTTTTTTTTTCTTTTATTACTCTTACCAAGAAGCTTTAAGTGCAAAGTTATAAATATGGTAGCTTAACAAGGAAAACATTTTGAGGGAAAAAACACAGTTTAAATTGGGATAATGGGGGTAACATAGGTATCAAAATGTGTGCTCCTCCTTCTAGTTTATGGAATTGTTTCTGGGAAGTTCCTGATCAGGCGGGGGCAACTCTGGCTAGAAACAGTGTGACCTTTTAACTAGTTTTCAACCAATATCATGTGAAAATAAAGGACAAATGTCATAAAAGTGTTTTTATAGAATGTACTATGAGAAACCAAGAGGTATGGGTACTTTCTCCGCAGCCCTTTCCCCTTTTGCCTTTTTGCTGTGTATGCTAAGGAGGTACTGGAGGACGGTAAGACTGTAAAACTGAATAAATAGGGATTCCTGAATGACCACATGGAGGAGAGCAGCCAGAAAGCCAGAAACAGCTTCATGTTGTTATGTGAGTGGGAAATACAGTGGGTACTCAGAGCATCACTCTGCGTTATTTCTCTGCAGGTGGTGGATTTGTACTGACCAAATGGTCAGTCAGCCCCTCTGGCTAATGTGTGATGGCTGAGCTGAGTGAAGGATACTGTCTATGGCTGTGTCAGAAAAATGAATTAACAATATCCTCAGATGGATTGTAATGATCGACCTTGAGAACATCATTACCATGTTCTAACAAAGTGTCTAGTCTATCAATATAATCCCAAGCCATGAAATTTATTCCTAGGGTCAGTGACCTTGCTCTTTGGTTAGGGAAAGAATGAACCAAGCTAGGTTTTCTATTAAATTTTCAAGGAAGAATCATTTCAGGCACTTTATATAGGTTTCAGTACCTGAGGGAGTTTATAGGAAAGTAAACCTATATAACTCAGCACTTCCAAAAGGAAGTTGGACCGTCAAATTAATCGTCTAAAATTCCAAAGTCAGCAACTTAGCACCTGTGCCTGATGTACAGCTCTCTCTTTTGACCTCTTTCCCTCAGTTAGTCCACATCTGACACTGCCTCTAACCAACTTTCTTGTCACTGGAAACAACTATTGCCAATCTCTGAAAATTAAAAAAAAAAAAAGCTACAGAATTATGGAGAAATCTTCTCTCACACAGTAAACTTTGTCCAAGTTTTATAACTTACTTCTTTTTTTAACATTTATACTTTGTTTCTATTGCATAGACTTCCCTCTGTGTCCTTTTTAATTCATGATTTTCTTTTAGATATTATTGCCCTTAACTATTTACTCCACTCTTCCCCATAATGATTACACATCTTTGCTTATTGTCATATTTTTGAACCACTCCTCAGGGAAGGATTTCTTTCTCCATCTCATCTTTATCAAGGCTCATCATGTGATAGGTTTTCAACAATAAGTTGTGAACAGATACAATGTACATCATGCCTGAGCAGAGGAAGCTTTAAGCATCGAGTGGTTGGTTCCTGCTGTTCTCTCTGCCAAGAGAATCTATATTCCAGATGGAGGCTGTCCTTCAGCAGTGCAACTATAAATCCCTGACAAGCAATGCAGCTGACAAATAAACCACTGTTGCTTTTTTTTTTTTTTTGAGTTGTTTATTACAGCAGCATTCACTAGCAAAGCCTAACTAATATATTCTGGAGACTCAATTTGGTGCAGTTGAAAGGCCATCCTATGAAGAGAGTCAGAAAGCCAAAGTTAAAATGCGTGACTTTGCCACCCCCGGTTATGATAACTCCGAGCCAATAAATTAACTTCTATGAGTCTTTTTTTCGTATGTAAAACAGGAAAAATTATTCCTGACCTGATAAGCTAACAGGGTTGATTATGTATACCATATAAAAAAGCATTCTGAAAGTACTGAAATCAAATACAATGGTTGGCTGTTAATGTTATTCAGTACCAATATATTCCCTCAAGTATTCCTGCCTTCAGCTTTTCTGTTAAATATAAGGAATTTAGGAACATCTGGCTTTCACAAAGGGTTGATCAGGGGCAGTAAGACTGAAACAATACAACCAAGCCAAAGAGGTAATTAGAGGTAAAGATCAGGTCATCCTGCGGAAATCATGATTCAGTGGGGAACTCAGAAAACCCTAGTCAGGGTGGAGAAAGCGAGCCTTACTAACTGGAACAAAACCAAAGAGAGTACTAGTAGGGAGGAGAGCTCCCCCAAACCTAGGATAATAATAAATATTTACAATAGTGTTTATTATGTGCCAGGCTCTTTATAAGCACTTCTCATGCATTTTCGCTTTATAGGAATTCTCACAGCTCTCTGAAGGAGGTACAATGCTTATCCACACTTCGCAGATGAAGAAATGAGGTGCAGAGTATTAGGACACTTGCCCAAGGTCACAGGGCTAGTGAGTGCCACGGCTGGGATCCCTTTGACCAGATCAGTGATTCTATAGCTCTAAGAAAGGAAAAGGAGCAAAGTTTCATAAATTCTAAAAAACAAAACCAAAACCCACTGTATTCAAGGGGAAAACATAAAAGAAAATTGATAATCAACTAGGGTAAACCTATCCATTCCTTGCTAAGAAAAGTTATTACTATCAATACTTAAAATAGCAGGAAAAAAATGAAAAATATTAACTTGATTCTCTGTTGTTTCCAAGACAGTAATTTCTCATTAGGAATACATTCTGCTTAAAATAAAATCACCTTTGCTCTTCCTGCCCCTCTGTCTTCTCTGCACTGGGAGCAACTCTTCTGCCAAAGTCCCTTAGTGCAAAGTTAGTCTGCCCCTTCTTGGTCAGGAGCACCTCTCAGCTGCTGAGCCAGTCACTGTCTGCAGTGTCGCTAAAACCACTGGAGACACTGACAGATGGAGCCTTGGCAGCTTGGCAGTCCCACACCCCCCGACCTCACGTATTCCCAGCCGCAGCTTCTGAACCAGCGCCATTTCAAGGGACAGGAAACAGCAGCCAAGTGCATTGGGGCTGGGACTGCCACGGTGGGGGTGGCTGGCTCCAGGGCTGGAACTGGGACTGCGTTTGGGAGCCTCATCATTGGTTATGCCAGGAGCCCCTCCCTGAACAGCTCTTCTCCTACACCATTCTGGGCTTTGCCCTCCCGGAGGCCATGGGACTCTTTTGCATGGTGGTGGCCTTTCTCATCCTCTTCTCCATGTGACAGAGCTTCTCTACTTCCCATAGGTCTTTTTCCAGTGTCTCCTCTGCCCTGTTTGCTCCTTTTCCTATATCTCCCCAGGCAGTCTGGGGAACGTGGCTGGCTCAGGGTTTGACAGAGGGAAGACAAATAAATACTGTATCAATAAGAAAAAACAAAATAAAATAAACAAAATCATATATGTGAACAAAGACTTATTTACGA